>NC_090192.1:1685746-1693836 GCF_024679245.1 Pseudorasbora parva
TTATAAAGTTTGTGTGTGTGGGAAATTCAGAGTTCTGATTGTTTCACTGTTTGAACGATTGTGAAATATTCCCCACAGTATATTCCCGGAATGAGCTCATGATTCAGGTGTTTAGCGCTTCTTCAAAATGAGCTCTCACTGCAAAAAAATAAAATAAGATAAATAATCTGCCAATGGGGTGAGAAAAATAATCTTAATTCAAACAGAAAACAAGATTATTTTTCTCACCCCATTGGCAGATTATTTATCTTATTTTAAGCAAAAACTCTCTTCATTTTGAGTTATTTTTCCCCAAAACAAGACAATTACTTTTGCTTGTCTAGTAAATGCTTCTTAATGTAAGAATTTTTAGATGTTTAGACTAGAAACAAGACACAAATACTAAGTAAGAAAAGCATTTTTTGCAGTGCTGTCCCACTTCATCACTCATTGTTTTGTCTGAACTCTTCAACAGGCCAGCGTGTCTCTGAAGCGCATCCAGGATTTCCTGAGTCACGATGAGCTGGATCCAGAGAATGTTGACCGAAGAAACACGCCTTCAGGTAATAAAGCTGCTTCGCTGACATGCAAACACATGCTTCAGTTCTTGTTCTCACGCTGAATCATCGTGAAATCTGTTTCCTTTTCTTCATGCTGAGTCATGACTGAACTCGCGTTTCAGATTACTCACGCTTCTCTCTCCTCAGAATACGCCGTGACGGTTGTCGATGGGAAATTTGCATGGGCCAAACAAGACGAAGTCACTCTTGACAAGTAAGATCTCAATATTCACAAAACACCGGCTCATAATGTTGCGTTCATACTTGTATTCATTGTTATCCTCGCTCTAATGGAGAGTAAATGGTGAGTTTAATATATTTATTGTAGTTTCTGTGCACCACTATTGAACTGGAAATTCGAAACAGGTCCATTGTAAATGAAGGAGGCAAGTCAGCAGGTCCTAATTAGCATAATACACACACATTATCTCCATATAAGAGATTTGGACACAACTTGCACAGGAAGATCCAGTAAAGTCAAGTGTGCTCAAAACAAAACACTTCTATAAAGGCCTAAACTAACCTTGATTGGCTGCAGAATCGTTTCCATGAGACTGACACTATATTGTCGAATGTTTTGGGACGCCTGCCTTCACATGCACATGAGCTTTACAGTTTTTGCCCGTTGCTTGAACACTATAGACCCATGCTTAGACTAACAACTTGAAGCTTTTGTTACCGTACCTCAAACACATGTACCCATTCCTTAAACAAAAGCGCTGCTTTGCACTCTGGTTGCAATTCTGCAACACACTTACGCCTTTATGCCACACACTCGGTCCTGCAAACTACACTCTAGTTCATACATAAGACTGTTCAAAAATGAAATCTCAGGGTGCCATTTGGAAAACACATGCATCCAAAATACAACACACATCGTGCAATTGCAACCACTCAAATACACACCTGAAGACACTTACTTGCAAAACTGAACACCAACCAGCCAACCACAAATAGGCCTCAGTTAAGCCATTTGAGAACTTTGCAAGCATTGAGAGAGCGAGAGAGAGAGAGAGAGAGAGAGAGAGAGAGAGAGAGAGAGAGAGAGAGAGAGAGAGAGAGAGAGAGCGAGAGAGAGAGAGAGAGAGAGAGAGAGAGAGAGAGAGAGAGAGTGGTTTAACAAAACTTTATTGTATCACAAAATTATTCATTAAATTTTCACTTCAACATAACCTCAATTTAACAAACCACACTTAAAAATAAAAATAAACTCTCCATCATCAACTTCACACAAAACATTTCCAACAGCCCAAATATTTGAAAAATCTAATACATTATTAACCATATTAAAATATGAAAATTCAACTTTAACTCGAGCAGCAACCATCTCTACATCAAGTGATCCAGTACCTAATATTTGATATTGATCCTGTTGGGGAGGACGGCCACAACATCATGGTTTCATACGCATCTTTCTCCGCCGCCATTACTGAACTACAATTCAAACTAGCGCTCGATATTAACATCATCGTTCTCAGACAATCCCTCTGTTCGCTGATTGGATCGGTAAATATTTGTTCGGAGAAAACCTAAGACTACACCGCAGTCCCAGACGGAGTACAGAAGAAGAATGAAAATTGTGCGGAAGTACGTAGGAGGGCAGAGTCAGGCTACCTGAACTCAGGATCAACGCCTGAATAGACTGGTTTTGGTTTTGTCAACTCAGAACTAATCCTGTAACCCTGAGTTTGTTAAACTACCATCATAATACAGGCCATCATACCATCTACCGTCATAATACAGGCCATCATACCATCTACCGTCATAATACAGGCCATCATACCATCTACCATCATAATACAGGCCATCATACCATCTACCGTCATAATACAGGCCATCATACCATCTACCGTCATAATACAGGCCATCATACCATCTACCGTCATAATACAGGCCATCATACCATCTACCGTCATAATACAGGCCATCATACCATCTACCGTCATAATACAGGCCATCATACCATCTACAGTCATAATACAGGCCATCATACCATCTACAGTCATAATACAGGCCATCATACCATCTACCGTCATAATACAGGCCATCATACCATCTACCGTCATAATACAGGCCATCATACCATCTACCGTCATAATACAGGCCATCATACCATCTACAGTCATAATACAGGCCATCATACCATCTACAGTCATAATACAGGCCATCATACCATCTACCGTCATAATACAGGCCATCATACCATCTACCGTCATAATACAGGCCATCATACCATCTACCGTCATAATACAGGCCATCATACCATCTACCATCATAATACAGGCCATCATACCATCTACCGTCATAATACAGGCCATCATACCATCTACCGTCATAATACAGGCCATCATACCATCTACCGTCATAATACAGGCCATCATACCATCTACCGTCATAATACAGGCCATCATACCATCTACCGTCATATACAGGCCATCATACATCTACCGTCATAATACAGGCCATCATACCATCTACAGTCATAATACAGGCCATCATACCATCTACAGTCATAATACAGGCCATCATACCATCTACCGTCATAATACAGGCCATCATACCATCTACCGTCATAATACAGGCCATCATACCATCTACCGTCATAATACAGGCCATCATACCATCTACAGTCATAATACAGGCCATCATACCATCTACAGTCATAATACAGGCCATCATACCATCTACCGTCATAATACAGGCCATCATACCATCTACCGTCATAATACAGGCCATCATACCATCTACCGTAATAATACAGGCCATCATACCATCTACAGTCATAATACAGGCCATCATACCATCTACAGTCATAATACAGGCCATCATACCATCTACAGTCATAATACAGGCCATCATACCATCTACCGTCATAATACAGGCCATCATACCATCTACAGTCATAATACAGGCCATCATACCATCTACCATCATAATACAGGCCATCATACCATCTACCGTCATAATACAGGCCATCATACCATCTACCGTCATAATACAGGCCATCATACCATCTACCGTCATAATACAGGCCATCATACCATCTACCGTCATAATACAGGCCATCATTCCATCTACAGTCATAATACAGGCCATCATACCATCTACCGTCATAATACAGGCCATCACACCATCTACAGTCATAATACAGGCCATCATACCATCTACAGTCATAATACAGGCCATCATACCATCTACCGTCATAATACAGGCCATCATACCATCTACAGTCATAATACAGGCCATCATACCATCTACAGTCATAATACAGGCCATCATACCATCTACCGTCATAATACAGGCCATCATACATCTACCGTCATAATACAGGCCCTCATACCATCTACCGTCATAATACAGGCCATCATACCATCTACCGTCATAATACAGGCCATCATTCCATCTACAGTCATAATACAGGCCATCATACCATCTACCGTCATAATACAGGCCATCACACCATCTACAGTCATAATACAGGCCATCATACCATCTACAGTCATAATACAGGCATCATACCATCTACAGTCATAATACAGGCCATCATACCATCTACCGTCATAATACAGGCCATCATACCATCTACAGTCATATACAGGCCATCATACCATCTACAGTCATAATACAGGCCATCATACCATCTACCATCATAATACAGGCCATCATACCATCTACAGTCATAATACAGCCATCATACCATCTACAGTCATAATACAGGCCATCATACCATCTACCGTCATAATACAGGCCATCATACCATCTACCGTCATAATACAGGCCATCATACCATCTACAGTCATAATACAGGCCATCATACCATCTACAGTCATAATACAGGCCATCATACCATCTACAGTCATAATACAGGCCATCATACCATCTACAGTCATAATACAGGCCATCATACCATCTACCGTCATAATACAGGCCATCATACCATCTACAGTCATAATACAGGCCATCATACCATCTACAGTCATAATACAGGCCATCATACCATCTACCGTCATAATACAGGCCATCATACCATCTACCGTCATAATACAGGCCATCACCATCTACAGTCATAATACAGGCCATCATACCATCTACCGTCATAATACAGGCCATCATACCATCTACAGTCATAATACAGGCCATCATACCATCTACCGTCATAATACAGGCCATCATACCATCTACAGTCATAATACAGGCCATCATACCATCTACAGTCATAATACAGGCCATCATACCATCTACCGTCATAATACAGGCCATCATACCATCTACAGTCATAATACAGGCCATCATACCATCTACCAGTCATAATACAGGCCATCATACCATCTACAGTCATAATACAGGCCATCATACCATCTACAGTCATAATACAGGCCATCATACCATCTACAGTCATAATACAGGCCATCATACCATCTACCGTCATAATACAGGCCATCATACCATCTACCGTCATAATACAGGCCATCATACCATCTACCGTCATAATACAGGCCATCATACCATCTACCGTCATAATACAGGCCATCATACCATCTACAGTCATAATACAGGCCATCATACCATCTACAGTCATAATACAGGCCATCATACCATCTACAGTCATAATACAGGCCATCATACCATCTACAGTCATAATACAGGCCATCATACCATCTACCGTCATAATACAGGCCATCATACCATCTACCATCATAATACAGGCCATCATACCATCTACCGTCATAATACAGGCCATCATACCATCTACCATCATAATACAGGCATCATACCATCTACCGTCATAATACAGGCCATCATACCATCTACAGTCATAATACAGGCCATCATACCATCTACCGTCATAATACAGGCCATCATACCATCTACAGTCATAATACAGGCCATCATACCATCTACGTCATAATACAGGCCATCATACCATCTACAGTCATAATACAGGCCATCATACCATCTACAGTCATAATACAGGCCATCATACCATCTACAGTCATAATACAGGCCATCATACCATCTACCGTCATAATACAGGCCATCATACATCTACAGTCATAATACAGGCATCATACCATCTACCGTAATATACGCCATCATACCATCTACCAGTCATAATACAGGCCATCATACCATCTACAGTCATAATACAGGCCATCATACCATCTACAGTCATAATACAGGCCATCATACCATCTACCGTCATAATACAGGCCATCATACCATCTACAGTCATAATACAGGCCATCATACCATCTACAGTCATAATACAGGCCATCATACCATCTACCGTCATAATACAGGCCATTATACCATCTACCGTCATAATACAGGCCATCATACCATCTACAGTCATAATACAGGCCATCATACCATCTACCGTCATAATACAGGCCATCATACCATCTACAGTCATAATACAGGCCATCATACCATCTACAGTCATAATACAGGCCATCATACCATCTACCGTCATAATACAGGCCATCATACCATCTACCGTCATAATACAGGCCATCATACCATCTACCGTCATAATACAGGCCATCATACCATCTACCGTCATAATACAGGCCATCATACCATCTACCGTCATAATACAGGCCATCATACCATCTACAGTCATAATACAGGCCATCATACCATCTACAGTCATAATACAGGCCATCATACCATCTACCGTCATAATACAGGCCATCATACCATCTACAGTCATAATACAGGCCATCATACCATCTACAGTCATAATACAGGCCATCATACCATCTACCGTCATAATACAGGCCATCATACCATCTACAGTCATAATACAGGCCATCATACCATCTACCATCATAATACAGGCCATCATACCATCTACCGTCATAATACAGGCCATCATACCATCTACAGTCATAATACAGGCCATCATACCATCTACAGTCATAATACAGGCCATCATACCATCTACCGTCATAATACAGGCCATCATACCATCTACAGTCATAATACAGGCCATCATACCATCTACCGTCATAATACAGGCCATCATACCATCTACCAGTCATAATACAGGCCATCATACCATCTACAGTCATAATACAGGCCATCATACCATCTACCGTCATAATACAGGCCATCATACCATCTACAGTCATAATACAGGCCATCATACCATCTACAGTCATAATACAGGCCATCATACCATCTACAGTCATAATACAGGCCATCATACCATCTACAGTCATAATACAGGCCATCATACCATCTACCGTCATAATACAGGCCATCATACCATCTACCGTCATAATACAGGCCATCATACCATCTACCGTCATAATACAGGCCATCATACCATCTACCGTCATAATACAGGCCATCATACCATCTACAGTCATAATACAGGCCATCATACCATCTACAGTCATAATACAGGCCATCATACCATCTACCGTCATAATACAGGCCATCATACCATCTACCGTCATAATACAGGCCATCATACCATCTACAGTCATAATACAGGCCATCATACCATCTACCGTCATAATACAGGCCATCATACCATCTACAGTCATAATACAGGCCATCATACCATCTACAGTCATAATACAGGCCATCATACCATCTACAGTCATAATACAGGCCATCATACCATCTACAAGTCATAATACAGGCCATCATACCATCTACAGTCATAATACAGGCCATCATACCATCTACAATCATAATACAGGCCATCATACCATCTACCGTCATAATACAGGCCATCATACCATCTACCGTCATAATACAGGCCATCATACCATCTACCAGTCATAATACAGGCCATCATACCATCTACAGTCATAATACAGGCCATCATACCATCTACCATCATAATACAGGCCATCATACCATCTACAGTCATAATACAGGCCATCATACCATCTACAGTCATAATACAGGCCATCATACCATCTACAGTCATAATACAGGCCATCATACCATCTACATCATAATACAGGCCATCATACCATCTACAGTCATAATACAGGCCATCATACCATCTACAGTCATAATACAGGCCATCATACCATCTACAGTCATAATACAGGCCATCATACCATCTACAGTCATAATACAGGCCATCATACCATCTACAGTCATAATACAGGCCATCATACCATCTACAGTCATAATACAGGCCATCATACCATCTACAGTCATAATACAGGCCATCATACCATCTACAGTCATAATACAGGCCATCATACCATCTACAGTCATAATACAGGCCATCATACCATCTACAGTCATAATACAGGCCATCATACCATCTACAGTCATAATACAGGCCATCATACCATCTACAGTCATAATACAGGCCATCATACCATCTACAGTCATAATACAGGCCATCATACCATCTACAGTCATAATACAGGCCATCATACCATCTACAGTCATAATACAGGCCATCATACCATCTACCGTCATAATTACAGGCCATCATACATCAACAGTCATAATACAGGCCATCAACAAGTCTACCGGTCATAAGTACAGGCCCATCATACCATCTACAGTCATAAT
>NC_090192.1:1699036-1839036 GCF_024679245.1 Pseudorasbora parva
CTCCGTACGGGTGAGTCTCCTTTATTACCTCGAAAGATTCATTAGCAGAGCGTTACGTTTGACAGATCTCCGTACGGGTGAGTCTCCTTTATTACCTCGAAAGATTCATTAGCAGAGTGTTACGTTTGACAGATCTCCGTACGGGTGAGTCTCCTTTATTACCTCAAGAGATTCATTAGCAGAGCGTTACGTTTGACAGATCTCCATACGGGTGAGTCTCCTTTATTACCTCAAGAGATTCATTAGCAGAGCGTTACGTTTGACAGATCTCCGTACGGGTGAGTCTCCTTTATTACCTCGAAAGATTCATTAGCAGAGCGTTACGTTTGACAGATCTCCGTACGGGTGAGTCTCCTTTATTACCTCAAGAGATTCATTAGCAGAGCGTTACGTTTGACAGATCTCCGTACGGGTGAGTCTCCTTTATTACCTCAAGAGATTCATTAGCAGAGCGTTACGTTTGACAGATCTCCGTACGGGTAAGTCTCCTTTATTACCTCGAAAGATTCATTAGCAGAGCGTTACGTTTGACAGATCTCCATACGGGTGAGTCTCCTTTATTACCTCAAGAGATTCATTAGCAGAGCGTTACGTTTGACAGATCTCCGTACGGGTAAGTCTCCTTTATTACCTCGAAAGATTCATTAGCAGAGCGTTACGTTTGACAGATCTCCGTACGGGTGAGTCTCCTTTATTACCTCAAGAGATTCATTAGCAGAGCGTTACGTTTGACAGATCTCCGTACGGGTGAGTCTCCTTTATTACCTCGAAAGATTCATTAGCAGAGCGTTACGTTTGACAGATCTCCGTACGGGTGAGTCTCCTTTATTACCTCGAAAGATTCATTAGCAGAGTGTTACGTTTGACAGATCTCCGTACGGGTGAGTCTCCTTTATTACCTCGAAAGATTCATTAGCAGAGCGTTACGTTTGACAGATCTCCGTACGGGTGAGTCTCCTTTATTACCTCGAAAGATTCATTAGCAGAGCGTTACGTTTGACAGATCTCCGTACGGGTGAGTCTCCTTTATTACCTCGAAAGATTCATTAGCAGAGTGTTACGTTTGACAGATCTCCGTACGGGTGAGTCTCCTTTATTACCTCAAGAGATTCATTAGCAGAGCGTTACGTTTGACAGATCTCCGTACGGGTGAGTCTCCTTTATTACCTCGAAAGATTCATTAGCAGAGCGTTACGTTTGACAGATCTCCGTACGGGTGAGTCTCCTTTATTACCTCGAAAGATTCATTAGCAGAGCGTTACGTTTGACAGATCTCCGTACGGGTGAGTCTCCTTTATTACCTCAAGAGATTCATTAGCAGAGCGTTACGTTTGACAGATCTCCGTACGGGTGAGTCTCCTTTATTACCTCGAGAGATTCATTAGCAGAGCGTTACGTTTGACAGATCTCCGTACGGGTGAGTCTCCTTTATTACCTCAAGAGATTCATTAGCAGAGCGTTACGTTTGACAGATCTCCGTACGGGTGAGTCTCCTTTATTACCTCAAGAGATTCATTAGCAGAGCGTTACGTTTGACAGATCTCCGTACGGGTGAGTCTCCTTTATTACCTCGAAAGATTCATTAGCAGAGCGTTACGTTTGACAGATCTCCATACGGGTGAGTCTCCTTTATTACCTCAAGAGATTCATTAGCAGAGCGTTACGTTTGACAGATCTCCGTACGGGTGAGTCTCCTTTATTACCTCAAGAGATTCATTAGCAGAGCGTTACGTTTGACAGATCTCCATACGGGTGAGTCTCCTTTATTACCTCAAGAGATTCATTAGCAGAGCGTTACGTTTGACAGATCTCCATACGGGTGAGTCTCCTTTATTACCTCGAAAGATTCATTAGCAGAGCGTTACGTTTGACAGATCTCCGTACGGGTGAGTCTCCTTTATTACCTCGAAAGATTCATTAGCAGAGCGTTACGTTTGACAGATCTCCGTACGGGTGAGTCTCCTTTATTACCTCGAAAGATTCATTAGCAGAGCGTTACGTTTGACAGATCTCCGTACGGGTGAGTCTCCTTTATTACCTCGAAAGATTCATTAGCAGAGCGTTACGTTTGACAGATCTCCATACGGGTGAGTCTCCTTTATTACCTCAAGAGATTCATTAGCAGAGCGTTACGTTTGACAGATCTCCGTACGGGTGAGTCTCCTTTATTACCTCAAGAGATTCATTAGCAGAGCGTTACGTTTGACAGATCTCCATACGGGTGAGTCTCCTTTATTACCTCAAGAGATTCATTAGCAGAGCGTTACGTTTGACAGATCTCCATACGGGTGAGTCTCCTTTATTACCTCGAAAGATTCATTAGCAGAGCGTTACGTTTGACAGATCTCCGTACGGGTGAGTCTCCTTTATTACCTCGAAAGATTCATTAGCAGAGCGTTACGTTTGACAGATCTCCGTACGGGTGAGTCTCCTTTATTACCTCGAAAGATTCATTAGCAGAGCGTTACGTTTGACAGATCTCCGTACGGGTGAGTCTCCTTTATTACCTCGAAAGATTCATTAGCAGAGCGTTACGTTTGACAGATCTCCGTACGGGTGAGTCTCCTTTATTACCTCGAAAGATTCATTAGCAGAGCGTTACGTTTGACAGATCTCCGTACGGGTGAGTCTCCTTTATTACCTCGAAAGATTCATTAGCAGAGCGTTACGTTTGACAGATCTCCATACGGGTGAGTCTCCTTTATTACCTCGAGAGATTCATTAGCAGAGCGTTACGTTTGACAGATCTCCGTACGGGTGAGTCTCCTTTATTACCTCGAAAGATTCATTAGCAGAGCGTTACGTTTGACAGATCTCCGTACGGGTGAGTCTCCTTTATTACCTCGAGAGATTCATTAGCAGAGCGTTACGTTTGACAGATCTCCGTACGGGTGAGTCTCCTTTATTACCTCGAAAGATTCATTAGCAGAGCGTTACGTTTGACAGATCTCCGTACGGGTGAGTCTCCTTTATTACCTCGAAAGATTCATTAGCAGAGCGTTACGTTTGACAGATCTCCATACGGGTGAGTCTCCTTTATTACCTCGAGAGATTCATTAGCAGAGCGTTACGTTTGACAGATCTCCGTACGGGTGAGTCTCCTTTATTACCTCAAGAGATTCATTAGCAGAGCGTTACGTTTGACAGATCTCCATACGGGTGAGTCTCCTTTATTACCTCAAGAGATTCATTAGCAGAGCGTTACGTTTGACAGATCTCCATACGGGTGAGTCTCCTTTATTACCTCAAGAGATTCATTAGCAGAGCGTTACGTTTGACAGATCTCCGTACGGGTGAGTCTCCTTTATTACCTCGAAAGATTCATTAGCAGAGCGTTACGTTTGACAGATCTCCATACGGGTGAGTCTCCTTTATTACCTCGAGAGATTCATTAGCAGAGCGTTACGTTTGACAGATCTCCGTACGGGTGAGTCTCCTTTATTACCTCGAAAGATTCATTAGCAGAGCGTTACGTTTGACAGATCTCCGTACGGGTGAGTCTCCTTTATTACCTCGAGAGATTCATTAGCAGAGCGTTACGTTTGACAGATCTCCGTACGGGTGAGTCTCCTTTATTACCTCGAAAGATTCATTAGCAGAGCGTTACGTTTGACAGATCTCCGTACGGGTGAGTCTCCTTTATTACCTCGAGAGATTCATTAGCAGAGCGTTACGTTTGACAGATCTCCGTACGGGTGAGTCTCCTTTATTACCTCAAGAGATTCATTAGCAGAGCGTTACGTTTGACAGATCTCCATACGGGTGAGTCTCCTTTATTACCTCGAGAGATTCATTAGCAGAGCGTTACGTTTGACAGATCTCCGTACGGGTGAGTCTCCTTTATTACCTCGAAAGATTCATTAGCAGAGCGTTACGTTTGACAGATCTCCGTACGGGTGAGTCTCCTTTATTACCTCAAGAGATTCATTAGCAGAGCGTTACGTTTGACAGATCTCCGTACGGGTGAGTCTCCTTTATTACCTCAAGAGATTCATTAGCAGAGCGTTACGTTTGACAGATCTCCATACGGGTGAGTCTCCTTTATTACCTCGAAAGATTCATTAGCAGAGCGTTACGTTTGACAGATCTCCGTACGGGTGAGTCTCCTTTATTACCTCGAGAGATTCATTAGCAGAGCGTTACGTTTGACAGATCTCCGTACGGGTGAGTCTCCTTTATTACCTCGAAAGATTCATTAGCAGAGCGTTACGTTTGACAGATCTCCGTACGGGTGAGTCTCCTTTATTACCTCAAGAGATTCATTAGCAGAGCGTTACGTTTGACAGATCTCCGTACGGGTGAGTCTCCTTTATTACCTCGAAAGATTCATTAGCAGAGCGTTACGTTTGACAGATCTCCATACGGGTGAGTCTCCTTTATTACCTCGAAAGATTCATTAGCAGAGCGTTACGTTTGACAGATCTCCGTACGGGTGAGTCTCCTTTATTACCTCGAAAGATTCATTAGCAGAGCGTTACGTTTGACAGATCTCCGTACGGGTGAGTCTCCTTTATTACCTCGAGAGATTCATTAGCAGAGCGTTACGTTTGACAGATCTCCATACGGGTGAGTCTCCTTTATTACCTCAAGAGATTCATTAGCAGAGCGTTACGTTTGACAGATCTCCATACGGGTGAGTCTCCTTTATTACCTCAAGAGATTCATTAGCAGAGCGTTACGTTTGACAGATCTCCGTACGGGTGAGTCTCCTTTATTACCTCGAAAGATTCATTAGCAGAGCGTTACGTTTGACAGATCTCCATACGGGTGAGTCTCCTTTATTACCTCAAGAGATTCATTAGCAGAGCGTTACGTTTGACAGATCTCCATACGGGTGAGTCTCCTTTATTACCTCAAGAGATTCATTAGCAGAGCGTTACGTTTGACAGATCTCCATACGGGTGAGTCTCCTTTATTACCTCAAGAGATTCATTAGCAGAGCGTTACGTTTGACAGATCTCCATACGGGTGAGTCTCCTTTATTACCTCAAGAGATTCATTAGCAGAGCGTTACGTTTGACAGATCTCCGTACGGGTGAGTCTCCTTTATTACCTCGAAAGATTCATTAGCAGAGCGTTACGTTTGACAGATCTCCGTACGGGTGAGTCTCCTTTATTACCTCGAAAGATTCATTAGCAGAGCGTTACGTTTGATGCTCTCTCTTCCTCAGGGCTCGGTGGCTTACGTCCCACAGCAGGCTTGGATCCAGAATGCCACTTTGAGAGACAACATCCTTTTTGGCAGACCCTACATGGAGCAGAAGTACCGCTGTGTGCTGGAGGCCTGTGCACTGACCCCTGACCTGGAAGTGCTTCCTGGAGGCGACGAAACGGAGATCGGGGAGAAGGTACTGTGATTTCAGTCGACTTCTCCGTTCATTTAATGCAATTATTAACAGAAAAATGTGCCATATAATATTATTTAACTATCATTAAAAAAAATATTACATTTAATAATCTCTGACCTGTTTATTAAATCTGTAATACTCATTTTGAGCAACTTAATGCTATAAATGCAAAGCATGTTTTTTGAATTTGGGATTTTCTCAGTAAATATTGCTATACATGTGATTATTTGCAATACACAATCACATTAAAATGAACTAATTTTATGTGTGCAGGGAATCTGATTTTATTTATCATGCATGATTTTTTTACAATTTTTACGTGCTGTGTGGTAACGGCTGTCAATTTAATGTATTCATTTAATATAAATTAATTTAGTTATATATTATAGTATATAACATAATAATTTGTTTAAAATATGCATTTAATCATTCCTAATCATTGGTTTATAAAGTGATATTAAATGCATGAAGTATATTTGTATTAGTGAACATTTAATCTGTGGAATACTCTTTTCAGCAAACTACGATTTGGGACGTATTAATTCTTATTTCAAATACTATTTAGTATGGATAGTATGTGAATTGGGACGCAGGGTTAGTTGTTTTACTGCGTCTTCCTCGTGTGTGTTTAGATCATGGACCGTAAAAAAATATGGACTCGACATTGTCCGTTTCCGCTGCCAGAGTTGAAGATTTCAGGCGCTGTCAGGACGAATCCTGTCCGCCTGTGAAATTGTGTCCACTGGTAGCGGTTTTAAATGCCTGATCAAAAGTTGTTATACATGGATCTGGACAGGCAATTGTTTAAAAATAAAGTTCATTGCCATACTAAGTACACACATACACACACACTCACACACACACACACACACACACACACACACACACACACACACACACACACACACACACACACACACACACACACACACACACACACACACAACACATTTATTTTAAATATAGAATTGATTGCTATAATGGGAGCAAAATCATATTCTGAATTATTTTGACTGATGTACCAATACAAAATCATGACATAGTAATGTACCTATAATGTAAATAATAATAGCAATATACAGAACAGGTGCACAAAATAAATAGATTATATATGAGATATGCTTGTATTTATCTTATATACTTATATAAGCACTTATAGCTTCAGGTATATAGTACTAGTATATGAAACATATGATTTGTAAGACATTTAACACAATTTAAACAGCAAAAATCAAAACGCGATTTTGTAAGACTTGCAATCAGGCTCTGAACAGATTACCTATTAAAATTTCTTTCTGCCAATAGAATCGCTCTGGGGGTCCTTGCGGACACAATTTCATAGCGGACAGGATTTCTCATGACAGCGGCCTGCACGGCGCTGACGTCTTGGGACCGAGTCTGCGCAGTAGAGAGCAGGAAGTACAGTCGTGATATCTAAAGCCCGCCCACACTCTCACAGATGCAGAAGAATTAATTATGTTGGTGTGAAATAAACAGTTATGGAAATGTAGAAATTAAAGCTAAAGCTCCAATCTGCTCCCAAAAATCCCGAAAAAGTCTGTTAGTGCCTCAGTGATAACTTCACTCAGAGAAGACGTCGATCTCAGCTGTCAATCATGACGTCACCCCCCCCCCCCCCCCCCCCCCGTTTTTATAGCATCAGATAGCTAAGTAAAACTAAACTTATTTTAAAAACGAACACTTGAAATGAAATCATCGTGATGGTAACTGCCTTCAATGACATAAACTAACTTTGGGGGGTAAAATATTTAAAGTGTAATTTCATTGTTTAGTTTGCCTCGCGTCCATTAGAAAACACAGAGGGGTGACTATACTGGGACCGACCACATGGGGGCGATGGAGACGCGAAAGCTTCAGTAAATGAGAGGGAGACTGCAGGCTTGCCCTGCGTCTCAATCAGCTCCCTAGTTCAGTTTTAGTCAGGGCACTGGTTAGGACGTAAGTCAATGGGCTGACTCCCTGATCAGTGCCCTGACTACTGAACTAGGGAGCTGATTGAGACGCACCCTTGGTTTAGATCAGGAGATTCAGAACTCATTCAGAAGATGAATAATAGCGCCCCCTAACGTCTGACAGTAAAAACGTGGAAATTAATCAGCATATCATATAACTGATCGTGTGTGTGTGTGTGCAGGGCATTAATCTGTCTGGCGGTCAGAGGCAGAGAGTGAGTCTGGCCCGAGCGCTGTACAGTGATTCGGACGTCTATCTGCTGGACGACCCTCTGTCTGCAGTGGACGCTCATGTGGCCAAGCATATCTTTGACCACGTCATCGGGCCTGAAGGAGCGCTCAAGGGAAAGGTATTTTATTTGCATGACTATTTTCAGACCTCTAGGGCCTGTTCCATAGAGATCATTTGTGTGCACAAACAATGATCAGGAACAAAAGAAACCGCAGTGTTTACTTTATTGTGGCAGAGAAGATTCTGGCTGCGTCCGAAACCTGGAAAATGCTGCCTTTGGAGGACACATTTGAAGGCATTAAGCCCAGGGCCGGATTTACCACCGGGCCGATTGGGCCGGTGCCCGGGGGCCTCCGACCTCTAGGGGCCCTCCAAGCCTCATCCTTTTTTTACTTTTTTTATTATTTTTATTATTTATTATTGGATTCAATTTAGAAAAATCATTAGTAAGTGTGTTAACAATAATTTATTTGCACACACACACACACACACACACAAAATCATGATCAGCTTTTTGGCTGTGTCTGATGATGACAATGATGAGTCATCAGCATATGCGGAAACTGTTGATAGTGGCAAGACAGGCGGTAGAAGTCAAAGATAGTGTGAAAAAAGACATGAAAAAACAACCAACATGGTTAAAAAAACGGTAGCAGTGAGGATTTAATTAGGAGCACTATTCTAACCATCTCCACTTTTTTCAAGTCTTTTTTCAAAAGTCACTTTTTTTTCTGAAAGCGGCAGAGACCCGGTGTTGACGTGTAGATTAACGTGCATTACCAGCTTGACAGCCTCAAGAAATGTTGGCCTATCAATTACTTTTTCCCCTTATTAAAAACCCTGATTATTATAGATGCCCGGATCGGCACAGAAGCCTTCCATCTGAGTCCACAGAGTCCGACCCACCTAAATATTTTATTTTTCAGATTTCACCACTTTCACCACTGTCCCCGTTATGATGTTGCTTTTTAAATCACGTAACCCTAGGCAGCTATGATGAGGTATTTCCCTGAGATGTAGGCTATATAATAAATGTTGTGAAATAAATGCATGATATAGCATTAACACTACTTTAGTATTGCAATGATACAGCACAGCACCAAGCGCGCTTCTCATCGGAGCTGCCTCAGCAGTTTGTCACCGCGGCGCTCATCAAAATATTACCATAGCCTACATTTGAGATGACCAATCAAATCAAAGTAGGCGGGCTTTACATTCACAGAAGATACTTAGCGCAAATTTCATAATTCAGGTGATTCATAATGTGTTTTTTTCTAATGTAACATATTTAGTCAATGTGAGAGGAAAATAAACATTAATGAACGTGATTTCATCAGATTAGGCAGAATGAGAATTTTTGACAATTTTTTCCACTTGGGGTTCAGAGTATTTATTATTTATTTCCCACGTCTATAGTAGCTCCAATTACATAATGGAAGTGAAATGTGACAACCTGCCCCATAGGTGGAGTATGTGGTGTAACATGAGCATATGACAGATTAAAATGTTATCTGATATAGGCTAATAGAAAGAAAATAAAATAAAAACTAAAATATTTTGTCAATAAAAATTCTAATTTAAAAAGAAATAAAGTTAAGTTTGACAACAAACACATCGTAAAATGCAGCTATACAACATAGTTCAAGCCATAATAATTCATACTTTCTGAACATTCACCTTTTGCTTATGGTTTCTCAATTTATTAAAGTAAAGAATATAATTTGTATAAATTTTTGGGGGCCTTCAAAAGTCTTAAAAATGCACATATGTTGATCAGAAAAATCTAAATTTTCTCGGGGGAGTATTCCCCTGAATCCCGCTAACTACCTCATATTTGAGAGCTCACTGATTTTAAAACCCTGCTTATGGCCCTGTACTTACATAGTTATATTAATGTTGACTTCATTTCTATGACCAGATAGGCCTACAATAAAAAACCAACAGCTCCCTTTTACTGTTTCTAATCAAATTATGATTTTTTTAAGAAAAAGTGTTTCTTAAAAATGATTTTTTAAAGCTGTGTGAGTTTGGGCCACGAGTTCTGGGGGGGCCTCCAAAATTCTGCGCCCAGGGGCCTCTGCATTCTAAATCCGTGCGTGATTAAGCCACGTCCAAATCTAATGTTACACTGCAAAAAATGCTTTTCTTACTCAGTATTTTTGTCTTGTTTCTAGTCTAAACATAAAATTCTTAAAACAAGAAGTATTTACTAGACAAGCAAAAGTAATTGTCTTGTTTTGGGGAAAAATAACTCAAAATGAAGAGAGTTTTTGCTTAAAATAAGATAAATAATCTGCCAATGGGGTGAGAAAAATAATCTTAATTCAAACAGAAAACAAGATTATTTATCTCACCCCATTGGCTGTAACTTTCGTCTGGTAAGATCAAGTGGACGTGATCATAGATATATATTATATAGATGCCTCATTTGATCGATCTGGGCAGGCGATCGCGCCAGTTTGACCTCACCCGACGGAAGTAATAGCGGATGGGAAAACTTGGTGAGACTATAATTTTCATTTTTGGGTGAACTAACCCTTTAAATATGTGTTTAGTACTCACCAAAGCTTGCACTATTTTGCTGTAGATCATTAAACTGTTACACTGCCTAAGAAGTCTGTCCGAAATCAGTTTAATGCACAAAATGCTGCCTTACAAACCATTGTCTGATAAGGCAGCAAGACCTTATTTTTCAGCCAATGTTAGAAATGATGTCTGTAAACGGTGTTTAGATCAGGAGATTCAGAACTCATTCAGAGGATGAATAATAGCGCCCCCTAGCGTCTGACAGTAAAAACATGGAACCCGGAAAATTCCATGTTTGTCCAGGGAAAGCCTTTACGTGCTATCGGAAGTTTCCTACTTCCCAATTCAGAAGTCATGATTACGAGCTTGTTGTGTTCAGGCGCTTTGTTGTCGGAAAGAATGGAGGACTCAAGAGAGCTCATGTCACGCCTCTCTTCATCAGACTGCACTGGTTGCCAATGGCTGCTCGCATCATATTCAAGGCACTAGTTCTCGCCTACAAAACAACCACCGGCTCTGCACCAATATACCTAAACTCACTTGTTCAGACTTACACACCCTCCAGAAGCTTGCGTTCTGCGAGTGAGCGACGCCTCGTGGTTCCATCCCAAAGAGGCATGAAATCGCTCTCACGGACATTTTCCTGGACCGTTCCCACCTGGTGGAATGACCTGCCGATCTCAATTCGTGCTGCCGAGTCTGTAGCCATTTTTAAAAAACATCTTAAGACGCATCTTTTCCAATTGCACCTGACCAATAAAGAATAGCACTTAACTATCCATTAATTTTTGTTTGTTTGTCCAAAAAAAAAAAAACTGTGTACTGTGCTAATTAACTGAGACTTCTTACAGCTTTTACAGGTTGTTGGCCTTGTTTGTTTCGTTGCTTCTCTTGAGACTTGACTTGGACCCTAAAGACTTGAGACTTGACTTTGACCCTAAAGACTTGAGACTTGACTTGGACCCTAAAGACTTGAGACTTGACTTGGACCCTAAAGACTTGAGACTTGACTTGGAACCTAAAGACTTGAGACTTGACTTGGAACCTAAAGACTTGAGACTTGACTTGGACCCTAAAGACTTGAGACTTGACTTGGACCCTAAAGACTTGAGACTTGACTTGGACCCTAAAGACTTGAGACTTGACTTGGAACCTAAAGACTTGAGACTTGACTTGGACCCTAAAGACTTGAGACTTGACTTGGAACCTAAAGACTTGAGACTTGACTTGGACCCTAAAGACTTGAGACTTGACTTGGACCCTAAAGACTTGAGACTTGACTTGGACCCTAAAGACTTGAGACTTGACTTGGAACCTAAAGACTTGAGACTTGACTTGGACCCTAAAGACTTGAGACTTGACTTGGACCCTAAAGACTTGAGACTTGACTTGGACCCTAAAGACTTGCGACTTGACTTGGACCCTAAAGACTTGAGACTTGACTTGGACCCTAAAGACTTGAGACTTGACTTGGACCCTAAAGACTTGAGACTTGACTTGGACCCTAAAGACTTGAGACTTGACTTGAGACTTGACTTGGACCCTAAAGACTTGAGACTTGACTGGAGACTTGATTTGGAACCTAAAGACTTGCGACTTGACTTGGACCCTAAAGATTTGAGACTTGACTTGGACCCTAAAGACTTGAGACTTGACTTGAGACTTGACTGGAGACTTGACTTGGAACCTAAAGACTTGCGACTTGACTTGGACCCTAAAGACTTGAGACTTGACTTGGACCCTAAAGACTTGAGACTTGACTTGGACCCTAAAGACTTGAGACTTGACTTGGACCCTAAAGACTTGAGACTTGACTTGGACCCTAAAGACTTGAGACTTGACTTGGACCCTAAAGACTTGAGACTTGACTTGAGACTTGACTTGGACCCTAAAGACTTGAGACTTGACTTGGACCCTAAAGACTTGAGACTTGACTTGGACCCTAAAGACTTGAGACTTGACTTGGACCATAAAGACTTGAGACTTGACTTGGACCATAAAGACTTGAGACTTGACTTGGACCCTAAATGATTAAATGTAAATGTAGGACGCCAGGTTCATACTTTTGTGCGTCTTTGGAAAATGTTATTTTAACACATAACTATTTCAGTCATTTCCCGGTCCCAGAAAATCATAATCACTGGCAAACACTAGCAGCACAACATGAAAGCATATCGTTTATAATCACATTCACAATAAAGGCATAATGTGGACAATAAAGGCTGCTTAAGGACTCAAATGGCAATAGTTTTCAGCCGTACATGATCCTGTTGTATAGCTGCTTTACCACACTATCTAGATAGTCAGCTGGCTCACTATTCTGGAATGATGGTCAACTAGATGCGATTTTCAGTGTTTAAAATACACAATATGCTTCAAATGATTATTTTGGCTCTGAGTCTGTCCCGCTCTGAGTCTGTCTCGCTCTCCCTCAGACCCGTCTCCTGGTGACCCACGGCATCAGCTTCCTGCCGCAGGTGGATAATATCCTGGTGCTGGTGGAGGGCCGGATGTCGGAGATGGGCTCCTATCAGGAGCTGCTGAAGCAGAACGGGGCCTTCGCCGAGTTCCTCAGAAACTACTCCCTCGAGGACATCATTGAAGAAGAGGAAGTCAACGGTACACATCACACATATTCATACGCTCAAATATACTGAAAAATATATATACTATTCATTTTCTATCCATCCATCCATCCATCCATCCATCCATCCATCCATCCATCCATCCATCTGTCCGTCTGTCTGTCTGTCTGTCTATCTATCCACCCATTTATATATCTATCTATCCATCCATCATCCATCCATCCATTTATATATCTATTTGTCTGTCCATCTATCTACCCATCCCTCGATTAATTTATATATCCATCCATCCATCCATCCATCCATCCATCCATCCATCCATATTGATTAGTTTCTTTCTTTCTGTTGTTTGTGTTCTCATCACCTGTACTCCTGATGTTCTTCAGTGTCGTTGGTTGATGAAGAGGAGGATTTCCCAGAGGATGCTCTCAGTAATCACACAGATATGGTGGATAACGAGCCTGTGGTTAACGAGGCGCGCAGACACTTCATGAGGTACTCGTGCATATTTAATGTCCTCTCGCTGTGCAGTTGCTCCGGCTTTGTGACTTCTCTCGGCAAACACTGCTGTCATCTGTCATTGACCCAGTGGAATACAATACAGTTTGCATGCTGTAATATCACATGCAGCTGAATATTAAATGTAGTCAATAACTGTAGTTTTACAGTAGATCATTTGAGTGATACTGGACTGCAATATTTATCATTTCAACCATATAGATGAGTGTGCATGCATGTTAAATATTATCTAAAAAATCTTTCTTCCAGCCATATCAATAGTGTGTGTTAGTTCAGGGGTTTTCAAACTTTACGATGCCAAGAACCCCCAAATATGATGCACCTTTATGGGGGATCCCATCAAATCCATCGATATATTTTTATGTATGAAAAAACATTTAAACTGTTAGATAAATAGTAAGGGTGACATTTTAAATACAACATTGTTTCCAAATTTAAAATGGATATACTTAATGTTGGACGTATAAACCTGAAGAAGAACGTGTTCAATTAAAAACTACTTGTATAAGCAACTTTCACAATAAATGTATGTAAGCAGCTTACGCAGCGCATTAAGAATACAGCTCTACGAACCCAATGAGCAAGATAAACCTCTCTAGCAGATACAGAGCAAACATATACAATTCTGAGAGGTATGTTTATAGCAAACAAGGTGAGAAACGTTTAGAAGTTAAACAGTTAGTTCACCCAAAAATTAAATTTGTGTCATTAATGACTCTAATGTATGCAAGTGTATGCACACTATACTGTCCATGTCCAGAAAGGGAATAAAAACATCATCACAGTAGTCCATATGAGACATCAGTGGGTTAATTAGAGTCTCTTGAAGCATCCAAAATACATTTGGGTCCAAAAATAACAAAAACTACGACTTTATTCAGCATTGGCTTCTCTTCCGCGTTTGTGTTCAATCCTCAAATAAAGATTCAAACGGTTATGACTCAGCGAATTGATTCATGATTCGGATCGCGTGTCAAACTTCTGAAATCACGAGACATTGGCGATCCGAATCATGAATCGATTCACTGACTCATAACCGTTTGAATCTTTATTTGAGGATTGAACACAAACCCGGAAGAGAAGCCAATGCTGAATAAAGTCGTAGTTTTTGTTATTTTTGGACCCAAATGTATTTTGGATGCTTCAAGAGACTCTAATTAACCCACTGATGTCTCATATGGACTACTGTGATGATGTTTTTATTCCCTTTCTGGACATGGACAGTATAGTGTGCATACACTTGCATACGCTCTCGGACTAAATATAAAATATCTTAAACTGTGTGTGAAGATGAACGGAGGTCTTACGGGTGTGGAGCGACATTAGGGAGAGGAGTTAATGACTGACATTTCATTTTTGGCTGAACTAACCCTTTAAACAGTTTGATTGTTCGGTAGACTTGATCCGTTTTTGACTTTATCCATCTTTTAATGATCTGAAATTTTTCTGGGGACCCTTAGAACCTTCTGGAGGATCCCAGAGCCCAGTTTGGACCCCTTTTGTAAGTTGAGTATCAGCGATCTTGTGTCCTTTCAGGCAGATCAGCATCATGTCTAATGACCCGGAGAACCCGAAGAAGATGTCCCGGCGCCGGCGCTGCAGCGAGAGGAAGCATTCGGACCCGCCGGCGGAGAAGAAGAAGGAGCAGAAGGAGCAGAAGCTGATCCAAACCGAGACCACTGAGACGGGACGGGTAAGAGCGCTCACCACTGCCCTCCTCTGGCCTATCTAAATCTAATAGTTGTGCTTTCACATGTGATTAATTTCATAAATTGTGTTTGCTTTAAAAAAAATTAAATTAACAAAATGACGTTTTAAGTTTTACGACGTTTTAATGACGTTTAAATTATAATATCCATCCTGACAGATAAAAAATTAATGTTTTAATGTCACAAATGTCTTTATATACATATATATATACACAAAGCCCCATATTATAAAATATATGTATTTAGTTTTTAGTTTCAGCATATTCTGAATGTTAAGCAATAGCCCTGAGTGACTCTGACATGTAGAAGTGATAAAAACCATTACGCTTATCGAACGTCCCCATAAAACATGGAAACACAGCGTGTGTGTGTGTGTGTGTGTGTGTGTGTGTGTGTGTGTGCTGCAGGTGAAGCTGAAGGTTTATTGGGAGTACATGAAAGCGGTTGGGCCGCTCCTGTCTCTGTTCATCTGTTTCCTGTACGGCTGTCAGAGCGCCGCCGCCATCGGAGCGAACTTCTGGCTGAGCGAATGGACGAACGACGCTCTGCAGAACCGCACACAGCAGCAGGTGGAGATGAGGGTCGGTGTGTACGCCGCGCTGGGCATCACACAAGGTACATAACACACACACACACACACACACACACACACACAGCAGGTGGAGATGAGGGTCGGTGTGTACGCCGCGCTGGGCATCACACAAGGTACATAACACACACACACACACACACACACACACACACACACACACACACACACAGCAGGTGGAGATGAGGGTCGGTGTGTACGCCGCGCTGGGCATCACACAAGGTACATACACACACACACACACACACACACACACACACACACACACACACACACACAGCAGGTGGAGATGAAGGTCGGTGTGTACGCCGCGCTGGGCATCACACAAGGTACATAACACACACACACACACACTCACACACACTCTCACACACACACACACACACACACACACACTCACACACACGCAAACACAGCAGCAGGTGGAGATGAGGGTCGGTGTGTACGCCGCGCTGGGCATCACACAAGGTACATAACACACACACACACACACCCGGATGATGTGGCCGAATGATTCCCTCGGCACTGGCGGCCCCTGCTGGACAGAACGTGCAACCGCAGCACAACTACAACCACACTAAATGTTTTATTACATGCACTTAACAAGTCATCTAATAGCATTACATATGAAGTGTGTGTGTGTGTGTGTGTGTGTGTGTGTGTGTGTGTGTGTGTGTGTGTGTGTGTGTGTGTGTATGTGTGTGTGTGTGTGTGTGTGTGTGTGTGTGTGTGTGTGTGTGTGTGTGTGTGTGTGTGTGTGTGGAATGTTATAGTGCTTATTTTATGGAGCGCTTCTACAGATGTCTGACCCTGATGGGGTAAAATCACGGGTTTACACTCACGGCGTTTCTGAAATGGAGTTTTTATGAGAAAGTAAAAATGCAGAATGTTTCCTGTGATGGGTAGGTTTAGGGGTTGTGTGTGTGTGTGCGTGTGTGTGTGTGTGTGTGTGCGTGTGTGTGTGTGTGTGTGTGTATGTGTGTGTATGTGTGTGTATGTGTGATGGGTAGGTTTAGGGGCAGTGTCTGTGTGTGTGTGTGTGTGTGTGTGTGTGTGTGTGTGTGTGTGTGCTCTCCTGCTCCGGTAGTGCCCCCTGCAGGTGTGTGTGTGTGTGTGTGTGTGTGTATGCTCTCCTGCTCCGGTAGTGCCCCCTGCAGGTGTATGTGTGTGTGTGTGTGTGTGTGTGTGTGTGTGTGTGTGTGTGTGTGTGTGTGTGTGTGTGTGTGCTCTCCTGCTCCGGTAGCGCCCCCTGCAGGTGTGTGTGTGTGTGTGTGTGTGTGTGTGTGTGTGTGTGTATGCTCTCCTGCTCCGGTAGCGCCCCCTGCAGGTGTGTGTGTGTGTGTGTGTGTGTGTGTGTAGTGACTGTCCCCTCCTCTGGTCTCTCTAACACAGGCGTCCTGGTCATGTTTTCCTCCTTTACTCTGGCTGTGGGGAAAATCCATGGCTCGCGTAAGCTGCACCAGGCCCTGCTGGACAACAAGTTTCACACACCGCAGTCTTTCTTTGACACCACGCCCATAGGCCGGATCATCAACCGCTTCTCCAAGGACATTTACGTGATCGACGAGGTGCTGCCGTCCACGGTGCTCATGTTCCTGGGCACCTTCTTTGCCTCCGTGTCCACCATGATCGTTATCATTTGCAGCACGCCCATGTTCGCGCTGGTCATTGGCCCTCTGGCCCTCATTTACTTCTTTGTTCAGGTATTTAGCTCTTTAATTGCAGCGGTTCTGGACCGGTCCGGGAGGTCCACCTTCTCTGAGGAGAATCTGAGCATGAGCACAACAGTTCTTCTGCTCTCTTCCTCTTCCTCCTCCTCTTCCTCTCCTCTTCTGCATGAGTCTACAGGCTTCGCTCTGACTGTTCAGATTTCTTTCTGAACATCAAATCTGATATTTCTTCTTTTTAGGACACATAAGCATGTGTAACTTCATTTAAAGTGTACTCAATGTTTGCTCAAAAAATGATTTTCTCAGTTTTTTTAAAACTTAGTTTGCTCTGATTTGAATGTAAATCGACAATTTTAGGTTTTTATTATCATGTAAATGTAGAACATCTTGTGGATTTTTTTTCGATCATATTTTTTGCTAGATTATTGTTAGATTATAATATAGCAAAAAATATAATAACTACTTAATAATAAAATAATTACTTTATTTTTTATAGCGCCTTTAAAAGCAGCTTCTCTGTACATGAGAACATAAAACCACAACAAAATATAACAATATATATATAACAATATATATAACTATATATATATATATATATATATATATATATATAAAATACAACTAAAAACAACTTAAACAAAATAACGTTACATAAAAGCTTCCCTAAAAAAGAATGTTTTTAAACTGTATTGAATATGTGCAATGATTTTAATTATTATAATGTCCAATTATTATACTGTGTACAACGATTATAATGACATAATTATATTATATTATTATTTTGATATTTTATTATTATCATATACACTTATATTATTAATATATAATTATATTTTATTATTATATTTTATTAGTATTAGTGCTTTCAATCGATTAAAAAATAACTAATTAATCACACCTTTTTCTGTAATTACTGGCGATTAAATCATTGGCCTGTTATTATATTATTAAAATATAATAGTTACATTATTATTATCATACTTTATTATTATTATTATTATTATATAAATTATTATATTATATATTTTAATATTATCATTTGAATATTGTATTAAATTATAATTATATTTTATTATATATTTTAATATTATATTATAATTATATTTTATTATTATATTATATATTTTAATATTATATTATCACTATATTTTAATATTGTATTATCTTATAATTATAATTTAATATTATTTTATATTATTATTATTAGTGTTCTCAATCGATTCAAAAAATTATGAATCACATTTTTTTCTCTAATCAATCGCAATTTAAAAACACTGCAGTTTTTATATTATGACATTGTCTTATTACAATATAAATATTATTACTTTTTAAATTTATAAGTATATCATTATTAATGCTGTCAAATGAAAAACAGTGGAGTCAGATTAATAATCTAGTTTTCTCTTTGAATTAAGTTGATTTTTCTGACCCCATTAATTCTTGTTTAAAGCTTAAATTTTGATGAAATATTTAGATGTTTGTGCTGGAAAACAAGACATTGACATGTTTTTTTTGCAGTTTGTGTATGAAATATTAAGTGTAAAGCGTGGATGACAGTGAGCTCGTCCTATAGATCAGATTTCTGCGCGGTGTGAGCGAAGCCTCGTCTTGTGCGACTGCTCACTTCCTGTTTGTCCTGCCCACTTCCTGCCGCTAGTGTGCTTCCATCACACACACACACACACACACACACACACACACACACACACACACACACACACACACACACACACACACACACACACTTCTCTGGGAGGCTGCCGGTGTGTGTGTGAATCCTCCTCGTGCTGCATCTGCTGTTTTAGCGCCCTCTGCTGATGAAGATGATGATGAAGATGAGATCTTTTGAATCTTTCGTAACATTATAAATGTCTTCACGGTCACATCTGATCAGTTTAACGCGTCCCTGATGAATAGCTAACTTTAGAACGGGAGCTCTGGTTTCTGAGCGCTGAGAGAGGATTAATATCACATCAAATCGCTCATCATTTTTGAGGAGCCTCGTCAGAGTTCATATGAAGTCACGTGACATTATGCGTTTCACAGATGCTTTTATCCCAAGCGACTTGAATTGCATTCGAGGTTGAAGTTTGATCGGTTGAGTGTGTCTCCTATAGATGTGTGTGTGTGGTGTGTGTGCGTACGGTCTCAGCATTTCTCCAGGAGCGTCACACATGCAGACAGCTGGGCTTTACTCCACTCTCGTTCTGAATCGGAATCGGAATTGAATCGAGTCACATGCTTGTGAATTGAAATAGAAATCGAATTGTGAATCAGAATCGGAATTGAATCGAGTCACATGCTTGTGAATTGAAATAAGAATCGAATCGCAAAATTGTGAATCAGAATCGGAATTGAATTGAGTCATATGTTTGTGAATTGAAATTGAATTGAATGACAAGATTGAAAATTTTAACAAATTGAATTAAATCACTTGTGAATAAGAATCGGAATTAAATCCAGTCAAATGCTTGTGAATTGAAATAGGAGTCGAATCGTAAAATTGTGAATCAGAATCGGAATTGAATCCAGTCAAATGCTTGTGAATTGAAATAGGAGTCGAATCGCAAAATTGTGAATCAGAATCGGAATTGAATCCAGTCAAATGCTTGTGAATTGAAATAGGAGTCGAATCGCAAAATTGTGAATCAGAATCGGAATTGAATCGCATGCTTGTGAATTGAAATAGGAATCGACTCGCAGGCTTGTGAATCAGAATCGGAATTGAATCGAGTCACATGTTTGTGAATCAGAATCGTAATGAAGTGTGTAAACGCCCGGCCCGTGAGCCCGTGTGACGCGCCTGTATGAAGCAGATGTGTATGTGTGTGTGTGTGTGTGTGTGCGGGCATGTTTTTGTGAAATATGAGGACACAAATGTGTATAATGCCATGGGTATGACACAGGTATTACAGGAGAGGGTGAAATATGAGGACATTACCCATGTCCCCACTTTACAAAAGGCTTATAAATCATACAGGAGGAGTTTTTATGAGAAAGTAAAAATGCAGAATGTTTCCTGTGATTGGGTAGGTTTAGTGTGTGTGTGTGTGTGTGTGTGGCCGGACCCACTAACCCTCCTCTTCCTCGATGTTGTGCTGCCCCTTTAACAGGTGCGCTGGTTCTGGCCATCTGTGTACTGTGCCGGGCGTACAGCATGCTGAAGGCGGCCCGCGCCACACACCTCCACATGCTCCAGGGCGTCCTCAGGGCCCCGCAGGCCTTTTTCGAGGCCACACCCTCAGGGCGGATCTTGAACCGCTTCAGCAAAGACGTGGACACTATAGACTCTCTCATTCCAGACAATATTGATATCTGGATGCGCACTTTCTGGTACACAGTAAATGTGCTGCTCGTATGCTCTGTCCTCACCCCTATGTTCCTCATAGTCATAGTGCCGTTAATGCTGTTCTATTGGTGGGTCCAGGTAAATAGGAACACGTCTGCTAACTCATTAATAGCATGCTAACATGTGTTGATGTTGCATTATCACTGTCTTAGTGTTGTAGTTTTACACGTGTTTGGTCATTGGGTTTAGTGCGGTCAGGGAGTCGAGACTCTGGTGAACGAACTCGACTCACTGAACTCTCAGCTCACGCTGTTCTTTACCGACACCAGCGTTCAGTAACAGAGCGGCCAAATAAATCATGATTATAATATCATTTGATGTATTAAACACCAATAGTGATAATACATTATTGTAATAATTTGTTCATTATTAACTACTACTACTAGTAATAATAATTTGAATTATTTTATTATATTATTAAATAAATTACTGCAAGAAACTAGTAATACATAATTTGTTAAATTATATAATACTGCTATTAATAATAATTATATTTTTATAATAATAATGATTATGCGCATTAGGATGATGATGATGATGATTATTTTGTAATTTAAGTTTTTGCAATCATTTATTACTATTAATAGCAACAACAACAATAGTGGTAATAAATTAGTGTAATAATTGATTAAAAATACTTACTTCTCATCATAATAGTAATAATATTTCAATATATTAAGAGTATTATGATGATGATCCTTATTATATAATTTAAGTTTTTGCAATAATTTATTAACAACAATAATAATGCAATAATGTATTAAATTATAATTATATATACTGCTACTAATAATGCTCATAGTAATTATATTATGTTCACTAACTACAATAAATAAGAATTGTAATAATGTGTTAAATAATAATATACTACTTATAACAATAATCATGTTTATAAATACACTCAGCTAAAGGATTATTAGGAACACCTGTTCAATTTCTCATTAATGCAATTATCTAATCAGCCAATCACGTGGCAGCTGCTTCAGTGCATTTAGGGGTGTGGTCCTGGTCAAGACAATCTCCTGAACTCAAACTGAATGTCATAATGGGAAAGAAAGGTGATTTAAGCCATTTTAAGCGTGGCATGGCTGTTGGTGCCAGACGGGCCGGTCTGAGTATTTCACAATCTGCTCAGTTACTGGGATTTACACACACACAACCATTTCTAGGGTTTACAAAGAATGGTGTGAAAAGGGAAGAGCATCCAGTCTGCAGCAGTCCTGTGGGAGAAAATGCCTTGTTGATGCTCGAGGTCAGAGGAGAATGGGCCGACTGATTCAAGCTGATAGAAGAGCAACTTTGACTGAAATAACCACTCGTTACAACCGAGGTATGCAGCAAAGCATTTGTGAAGCCACAACACACACAACCTTGAGGCGGATGGGCTACAACAGCAGAAGACCCCACCGGGTACCACTCATCTCCACTACAAATAGGAAAAGAGGCGACAATTTGCACAAGCTCACCAAAGTTGGACAGTTGAAGACTGGAAAAATGTTGCCTGGTCTGATGAGTCTCGATTTCTGTTGAGACATTCAGATGGTAGAGTCAGAATTTGGCGTCAACAGAATGAGAACATGGATCCATCATGCCTTGTTCCCACTGTGCAGGCTGGTGGTGGTGGTGTAATGGTGTGGGGGATGTTTCCTCTGCACACTTTAGGCCCCTTAGTGCCAATTGGGCATTGTTTAAATGCCACGGCCTACCTGAGCATTGTTTCTGACCATGTCCATCCCTTTATGACCACCATGTCCTCATCCTCTGATGGCTACTTCCAGCAGGATAATGCACCATGTCGCAAAGCTCAAATCATTTCAGATTGGTTTCTTGAACATGACAGTGAGTTGACTGTACTAAAATGGCCGCCACAGTCCCCAGATCTCAACCCAATAGAGCATCTTTGGGATGTGGTGGAACGGGAGCTTCGTGCCCTGGATGTGCATCCCACAAATCTCCATCAACTGCAAGATGCTCTCCTATCAATATGGGCCAACATTTCTAAAGAATGCTTTCAGCAGCTTGATGATCAATGCCACGGAGAATTAAGGCAGTTTTGGAGGCGAAAGGGGGTCAGACACAGGATTAGTGTGTGCTCCTAATAATCCTTTAGGTGAGTGTATATATATATATACATAATTTAATAAAATATTGCAATAAATTATTATTGTTAATATTTTGGCTAATTATATCAATGATAATAATAATATTAATATTAACATTAATTATTATTATTTAAGTTTAATAAATGATTGCAATAACGTATTATTATTAATAATGGTGGTATTTTGGTATACTGTATATCCCAATGTTGTTGGATGGCATGACAAGTCTGCAAAGCCTAATATTGGATATTATCCAGTGTAATATGAGACTGTTACAGAAGTCGTGACGGTAAAGAACAGCGTTTACAGTAGATGGGTTACAGTAGATGGTTTATGGGTTACAGTAGATGGGTTACAGTAGATGGGTTACAGTAGATGGTTTATGGGTTACAGTAGATGGGTTACAGTAGATGGGTTACAGTAGATGGTTGATGGGTTACAGTAGATGGGTTACAGTAGATGGGTTACAGTAGATGGTTTTGCTGTGTGAATGTCATCATTTCATCAGTCCAATCATTCATATGCTCTTTAAAGGTGCCCTAGAAAGAGTTAAAACAATATGTTAAATTGTTCTCTGATATCTAAATGTGTATATGGCTTATTTAAGGGCAAACATTGTCCAGATACAGTTTTACAGGTCCATTTACAACCCTATAAATTGTCCCCAGGATGTAATGCTCTGTTTTTGCCTTATTTGGAAGGGTCATGAATATTAATGTTGAGCTCTGCTCTGATTGGCTTATTTCAGCAGCTCACAGCAGTTCAGCGAATCGGCTCGTGAGTCCTGACAGAACACAGACCGACTAAACGACACTTTAAGCAGAACATCTCAAACGGAGATTGCTGAAATAAAGCTTACTTGTTTATTGGTGTTTACAGATCATCTACGCTGTTTAAACAGTCAATAAGTGGATAAATTGCTACCTACTACTTGCAGGAATACAGTTGTAATTGCAACTTTCTTCAGTTTAAAACGCTGAGCGAAGCTTGCTTGAAATGGGCCGAACAAAAGAACGATTTGTTGTGGTATCCGATTATAATAAACCTCAACCATGACTGTTGACATATGAAAAGTCCTCCCGTCCCCTGCACAGCCTGGATCATGATGTGTGTCCGAGCTGCCAGTGTCTTGTTTATCTGCAGTCCCGATGATTCGCTCCGTCATTTCCGCCTGACAATGAACATGTTCGGACAGATGCAAATGTTGGGGGAGTGCATATAAATGATCCCCAACGCTTGCGTCACGGTTGGCCTTATGTTGAGAAGCACGTATTTTTCCGTGGTGTTTTTGATTTATGAGATTTACATAAGAAGGAGGAGGCAATGGTGTTTGAGACTCACAGTATGTCATGTCCATGTGCTGAACTCTTATTATTTCACTATGGCAAGGTTAATTCAATTTTTCATTCTAGGGCACCTTTAACACTAACGGTGTAGCGTTTAGCCGGTTCAGCTTTACTCACTCTGGGCATGTAGTAATTATAATGGAATAATATGTGTATGATAGATGAGAGTCCACATGTTGATGGTGAGCCCCTGCTGTTAATTACTACTAATGTTTAGTTTGCTAACGATGTAGAAGTTCTTCTTAACCAGATCAGATGCTAATGACCAGTAGTTGAAAGTAAAACAGCATTACGGTTGAATTAATAATGATAGTGATATTTTTATGGCCTCTATCTGGTGTTGACCAGTTTTGTAATTTCTTCTCTCTCTCTTAAATCCCATCGGACTAAATCTCTCTGCGTAACTTTAACTTGTCTCCTGATTGTGTAATCTTTCTCCTCTTGCCGAGTCTTTGCACGGCTTTCTGTGTTTCCTAAGCGAATCGCTTATCGCTTTATCGCATGCATTCTCATTGATTGATGCCATTATGTACAGAAATGCACAAAGCCAAACCAAACACTACAACATTATGATAGAGTTTGATCCCATTGATATTTGATCCCTTAATGTGAATAATATTTCAGAATATGAGTATTTTCTGAAATATTGTTTCATTTAAAAGTGAGGATTCTAGAAACTACATGAGGATAAGATTGAACACAGGGTTTCTGCGGGTCTTAATTTGACCTTTCACAATGTAAGGCTTTAAAAATGTCTTCAGTTCAATATCATTGCATTAAATCAGGGCCCTATGATTTCTGTGATGCAGAAAATGTGGACAGAACTGCAGAATCCATTCATAACAATGTAATAGGTAGGTCCGAACACTTAAAGGGACAGTTCACCCTAAAAATGACAATCCTGTGGTCATTTACTCAGTAAAGAGTTCACCCAAAACAAAAGAAAACACAGAATTCGGTAGAAGATAAAGCAAAATTTGAGAACACAAATAAAATGTAAATCAAAGCATCTTAAAATTGATGTTTATGTCTCACTACTTTAATTCATTAGACATGCTTTTTTGACTAAAACAATTCAATTTAACCACCATTAAAACACAAAAATAAATAAAATGGATTTCATTGGGCTCTAAATTATATTGCATACACAGCGAAATAAATCTTGAATTTTGTTTTCCAGCACAAATATCTAAACATCAAGATTCATGTAATGGCATGCACAATGAAGAAATGAAGTCTTGTTTTCTGAGAAAATTATCAAAATGAAGTGTTTATGCTTTAAAAAAAGAACAAATATCTGTCATTGGGTATGAAAATTACTCGCTTTTGAATTAATATTGGAGAACTTTTGTTCTCGTTTTAATGAGAAAATCCCTTTCACCTTTGCACTGGAAAACAAGACAATCACTTTATTATTGTGAAAATCAGAGATCAGAAGATTCAGGAAAAGTTATTTCCATATTCTAATGTTTGGGAGAAGAGCTTTGAACAGCTGTTTATTATGTTTTATACTATTAGATTTTTTCATTTGTTAAATGAATGAAAAACTATTGTCAATCTGTTGGTAATTGTATTCTCACGGTTTCGAATACACTCGTCATGGGCGCCGACGTTTGCATTTAGAGAACATAGTGACGTGTTGTGATCCCTTCAGTTTAGTCCTCACATTATCTAAAAAAGGTCTGAAAATGACCTTCATATCTGCAGAAACCCTGGAACATGTTTAATATGGTTTGTCTCGATGAAGGAATGTGTGGCTTGACCAGAATCACACACAGTTTATTTTTACAGAAGAGTTTTGATCATTGCATTCAGGCTTAATTGATCGAAAGTGATATTAATAATGTTTTCTAGTAAAATAAATGCTGTTCTTTTGAACTTTATGTTCATCAAAGAATCCTGGAAATATAAAGCATTACAGTTTCCTGTTTTCAACACTGATAATAATCATAAAAACATCAGATCCTCATCTGAGAATGATTAGTGAAGGATCATGTGACACTGAAGACTGGAGTAATGATGATAAATTCAGCTTTGATCACAGGAATAAATCACACTTTACTATATATTCACATAGAGAACAGATGATCTACACTGGAGGAATATTTCAACATTTTTGACAGTATTTTTGATCAAATTAAAGCAGATTTTGTGAGCAGAAGAGACTCTTTTGAATCATGTATTTCACTGTATTTTGCCTAAGAAAAAAGTATTTTTTAATTTTTAAATAATGTTTTACTTTAATTATAAAGAAGCTTATGAAATATTTTCAGGATTTTCTCTTATTATAAATGATTTAATTAGTCTTTTTAGTTACTAGTAAGCTGACCAAACATTCCTAGAGATCAGACAAACCTGCAAAAATAGGTTTAAATGCAGTTCATTTTAATATTTTGCCTCAAAATATTGCATGAGAAGTGTGTTTTCTGAATCCTCACTCATTTGTATATGCATAAATATGTAAACTGCAAAAAATGCTTTTCTTACTCAGTATTTTTGTCTTGTTTCTAGTCCAAACATCTACAAATTCTTAAAACAAGAAGTATTTACTAGACAAGCTCTTGTTTTGGGGAAAAATAACTCAAAATGAAGAGAGTTTTTGCTTAAAATAAGATAAATAATCTGCCAATGGGGTGAGAAAAATAATCTTAATTCAAACAGAAAACAAGATTATTTTTCTCACCCCATTGGCAGATTATTTATCTTATTTTAAGCAAAAACTCCCTTCATTTAGAGTTATTTTTCCCCAAAACAAGACAATAATTTGTACTTGTCTAGTAAATGTTTCTTAATGTAAGAATTTTTAGATATTTTGACTAGAAACAAGACAAAAATACTAAGTAAGAAGAGCATTTTTTTGAAGTGTAATATGTATTGGATTGCTGTGTGTTTTTGTAATAGCCGAATGTTTGTTTCCTCCGTAGAGATTTTATGTGGCCACGTCTCGGCAGCTAAAGAGACTGGAGTCTGTCAGTAGGTCTCCTATATATTCTCATTTTTCGGAGACCATCACGGGCACTAGTGTGATCCGCGCCTACGGGCGACACGGTGCCTTTGTTCTCATGAGCGATATGAAAGTGGATGAGAACCAAAAGAGTTACTACCCTGGTATTGTCTCCAACAGGTAGGTTTGGTCTCGCTCGCGTTCATTCGGATGCATGCAGACTTTCCCAGCGTCTTCCATTCTCCCAGCATTGCTTGTGTGGGAAACGTGTCTCTGTCGTAATGCTGTTGTGTTTGGATGCAAACAGGTGGCTGGGGGTTCGCATCGAGTTTATCGGGAACTGCATTGTGCTTTTTGCGGCTCTGTTTGCCGCGGTTGGAAAAGACAAGCTCAGCCCTGGCCTGGTCGGCCTGTCCGTGTCTTACGCTCTGCAGGTACGTCACACTCATTATACACTGCCAAAAATGCTCTTCTTATTTAGTATTTTTCATCTTGTTACCAGTCTATATAGTTTGCTAGATAAGTAAAATTACATTTTCTGGGGAAAAATATCTAAATGAAGTGAACAAGATTTCAATCAGAAATCAGATTATTTTTCTCACCCCATTGGCAGATCATTTTGCCTGTTTTAAGCAAAAACTCACTTCATTTAGATTTTATTTTCAACAAAACAAGAAAAAATATCTTATGTCATTTTACTTATCCTTGATTTAAGAATTGTTAGATATTTAGACTGGAAACAAGACAAAATTACTAAATAAGAAGAGCATTTTTTGCGCTGTGTGTTATAAACACACCTCATGCACTTAGTTCATGCTAACATGCACCTTTTAGAGGAGTAGAAAACATGCAGAGTACTTATGTTCATCTGTAGCGTTGATTTTAATGTATTCATACAGTTTATCATGCAAACATTTCTTTTAATTTAGTGCTGTCAAACGATTAAATCGCATCTAAAATATAAGTTTACATGTTATACAGTATATTGCCAAAATTATTGGGCCGCTCCTCCAGATCCCTGAGTTCAGGTGTTCAATCCGTGTATAACTCCAGCTCTCGGCCTGCAGACGCTTCTACACACATTAGTGAAAGAATGGGTCGCTCTCAGGAGCTCAGTGAACTCAAGCGTGGGGCCGTGATAGGCTGACACCTGTGCAATAAGGCCATTCCTGACATTTCCTCACTACTAAATATTCCACACTCAACTGTTAGTGGGATTAGAACAAACTGGAAGCGATTGGGAACCACAGCAACTCAGCCACGAAGTGTTAAATCCCAAAACGGGGTCAGCGCATGCTGAGGGTCACAGTGCGCAGAAGTCACCAACTTACTGCAGAGTCAACAGCTCCAGACCTCCAGACTTCTGTGGCCTTCAGATGAGCTCAAGAACAGCGGAGAGAGCTTCATGGAATGGGTTTCCATGGCCGAGCAGCTCATCCAAGCCTTACATCACCAAGAGCAATGCAAAGCGTGGGATGCAGTGGAGTAAAGCAGCCGCCACTGGACTCTAGAGCAGTGAGACGTGTTCTCTGAGCGACCAATCACGCTTCAGTCGGACAATCCCATGGACGAGTCTGGGTTTGGCGGTCGCCAGGAGAACGGGACTCGCCTGACTGTACTGTGCCAAGTGTAAAGTTTGGTGGTGGGGGGATTATGGTATGGGGTTGTTTTTCAGGGCTTGACTCCTTAGTTCCAGTGAAAGGAACTCTTAATGCTTCACCAAGACATTTTGGACAATTTCATGCTCCCAACTTTGTGGGCTCAGTTTGTGGACGGCCCCTTCCTGTCCCAGCATGACTGCGCTCCAGTGCACAAAGCGTCGGTCCATAAAGACATGGATGAGGAGTTTGGTGTGGAGGAACTGGACTGGCCTGCACAGAGTCCTGAGCTCAACCCGATAGAACAGCTTTGGGATGAATTAGAGCGGAGACTGAGAGCCAGGCCTTCTCGTCCAACATCAGTGCCTGACCTCACAAATGAGCTTCTAGAAGAATGGGCAAAAATCCCCATAAACACACTCCTAAACCTTGAGGAAAGCCTTCCCAGAAGAGCTGGAGCTGTTAGAGAGGGTGGGCCGACTCCAGATTAAACCCCACGGGTTAACAATGGGAAGATCATGTGTGTGTAAAGGCAGCACAACACTTTTGGCAATATAGTGTGTGTGTGTATTGTATATAATGGTTATGTATATTTGAATGTACACACATGCATGTATAAATTTAAGAAAATGTTGCTCTTTCAAAAACATAACAAAATCTTAATTATTCCTGAGCTTTGACTGATAGCTTATACATTTATCAGATGCTTTTATCCAAAGTGACCCACTATAGATTAAACAATATTACAATATTTGCAGTGCCACGTTTATAATAAAGCACGATTAGGAATGTTTTTTGTGCAAATATAATGATAAAAGCGCCTGTGTTCTGCAACAACACCTGTTTTTTCTGCTGAATAGGTCACGATGTCCCTAAACTGGATGGTGAGGATGACCTCCGACCTCGAGAGCAACATAGTAGCAGTGGAACGAGTGAAGGAGTATTCAGAAACTCAGACTGAGGTACAGTACAGCAAACACACGCTATATCATTCATACAGTCATATTCTCAGGAATAAACAGGGCTGACTTATGAATATGAGCATGAACTCTGGTCCACTTTGCACAGCCCTGTGATGATGATGATGATGATGATGATAATGATGATGATGATGTTAAATGTTAAATGTTAAACTTCTTTACTTCTGTATTTCTGTCACTGTACGCGAGAATTCAAAATGCTTGACAGTCTCACAAAAAGTTGCGGTCAGAATAAAAACACTCCCATGAATACTGCGTCTGAAAGGGAAACTCCTACAAATGCATATAAATGAATAACATCAGCTGCAAATGAGCCGTTAAATGAGAAAAGCGTCACATAGACATTACAAAAAGTAGCGTTTGAGGAAAACGATCTGATTTGTTAAACAATAATACGTTAAATATAAAATTGTAATTATTATAAATTATGAATTATAATTAAATACTATCAGCAGCGGAGGGAGCGACGTGTTGTGTTTAGTAATAGTAGTTTTTTGCAGTTAAAGCGGTTGATTTAGGAGTTTTTTGGCGTCTCCGTGTGGTTCTGCTCAGTATCGCAGCTTGAGAGGTCTACATTTTAAATGTCCATTTTACATAACATGTTTAAAATGAAAACAATCTCAAAGTTTCTTTTGTAATGTTTTTTTTTTCATGGGTGCTTAGGTGCGTACAAATTTGAATTTATTATATTATAGAATTATATGAACTCGTTATATTTGGTTATTTGGTTTCCTTTTGGAGTCTCCAATGATCCTTGAAGCTTGCAGAAAATACAGTTTTGTGGAATGGTTACTTTAGTTATAGCAAATTATGACAAAATTAATGTGTTTAATAAGATAAATGGCGACTGCTCAATTTCATAATAAGCATGCGATTAATCACGATTAAAAAATAAATCATCTATTGACAGCCCTCATATATATATATATATATATATATATATATATATATATATATATTAAAAGGGGAAAAAGTAAAAATTATATTACAACAAATGTTTTTTTATTACTAATGTCAGAAATAAATTAAATATATGTACCATGTATTCCAATATAATAAATAATAACATGTAATAATATTAATATATTTGCTAAAATAGTATATTACAAAACTATATATTTTATTATAATATGTATTAATATAATGATATTTAATTATTTAAAAAAAATTCAACATATTTTTAATTGTTTTTATAGTATATATTATAAACATAATATATTATATAATTGTAATTAAATAATAGTTTTAAACTAAGAATTTTAAAATTGTTTAAAATCTTTACTGATAATGAATTTGTGTGTGTATATATATATATATATATATATATATATATATATATATATATATGTATATATATGTATATATATATATATATATATATATATATATATATATATATATATATATATATAGTATTTGGGAAAGTTTAGTTTAGAAGTTTTTTGAATCATTAATCTGGGCTCTTTCAGGCTCCGTGGGTGGTGCAGGATAAGCGTCCTCCGCCAGACTGGCCTCCGCTGGGGGACGTGGAGTTCGTGGACTACAGCGTGAGATACCGCGAGGGGCTGGACCTGGTGCTGAGGAACGTCTCTCTGAAGGTCAAAGGAGGAGAGAAGGTCAGACACGCTCGCGTTTGTTTATTCTCAGGCTTTCTTCGGTTTTGCGCCACCAATATAGCCTGACGTGGTCATTATCAACTCTAGTCAGAATATGAGTCTGATTCTACTCCATTGGGCTGTAATTATGGGGCGTGTTTCAACCCAACCAGGAAAGAACTCGATTGGACAGAGCTACAACCAATCAGACATATATGTGTGTGTGTGTGTGTGTGTGTGTGTGTGTGTGTGTGTGTGTGTGTGTGTGTGTGTGTGTGTGTGTGTGTGTGTGAGCCTGTTTATGTGGTTTATGAGGACACAAATTTGTATAACTACATGGGTATTACACTGGTATTACACTATAAATGTGGTTTATGAGGACATATCAAATGTCCTCATAATTCAAATGGCCTTAAAAACATAATAAATGATGTTTTTTTGAGAAAGTAAAAATGCAGAATGTTTCCTGTGATGGGTAGGTTTAGGGGCAGGGGCAGTGTAAGGGGATAGAAAATACGGTTTGTACAGTATAAAAACCATTACGCCTATGGAGAGTCCCTGTAAACCACATAGACCAACATGTGTGTGTGTGTGTGTGTGTGTGTGTGTGTGGCAACAAATGCCCATCTCTGACTGTTTGATGCACTAACATAACCTTCAGTCGATGCTAAGCTAAAGGTGCTTATTCTCCGCAGATCGGCATTGTGGGAAGGACGGGTGCGGGGAAGTCCTCCATGACTCTGTGTCTGTTTCGACTCCTGGAGGCGGCGGGCGGAGAAATCGTGATTGATGAAGTGAAAATCTCTGAAATCGGCCTTCATGACCTGCGCTCCAAACTCACCATCATCCCTCAGGTCAGTCATCCCTAAACTCACCATCATCCCTCAGGTCAGTCATCCCCAAACTCACCATCATCCCTCAGGTCAGTCATCCCCAAACTCACCATCATCCCTCAGGTCAGTCATCCCTAAACTTACCATCATCCCTCAGGTCAGTCGTCCCCAAACTCACCATCATCCCTCAGGTCAGTCGTCCCCAAACTCACCATCATCCCTCAGGTCAGTCGTCCCCAAACTCACCATCATCCCTCAGGTCAGTCATCCCTAAACTCACCATAATCCCTCAGGTCAGTCGTCCCCAAACTCACCATCATCCCTCAGGTCAGTCGTCCCCAAACTCACCATCATCCCTCAGGTCAGTCGTCCCCAAACTCACCATAATCCCTCAGGTCAGTCGTCCCCAAACTCACCATCATCCCTCAGGTCAGTCGTCCCCAAACTCACCATCATCCCTCAGGTCAGTCGTCCCCAAACTCACCATCATCCCTCAGGTCAGTCGTCCCCAAACTCACCATCATCCCTCAGGTCAGTCATCCCTAAACTCACCATCATCCCTCAGGTCGGTCATCCCTAAACTCACCATCAGGTCAGTCGTCCCTAAACTCACCATCATCCCTCAGGTCAGTCGTCCCTAAACTTACCATCATCCCTCAGGTCAGTCGTCCCTAAACTCACCATCATCCCTCAGGTCAGTCGTCCCCAAACTCACCATCATCCCTCAGGTCAGTCATCCCCAAACTCACCATCATCCCTCAGGTTAGTCATCCCCAAACTCACCATAATCCCTCAGGTCAGTCATCCCTAAACTCACCATCATCCCTCAGGTCAGTCATCCCTAAACCCACCATCATCCCTCAGATCAGTCATCCCCAAACTCACCATCATCCCTTAAGGTCAGTCGTCCCCAAACTCACCATCATCCCTCAGGTCAGTCATCCCTAAACTCACCATCATCCCTCAGGTCAGTCGTCCCCAAACTCACCATCATCCCTCAGGTCAGTCGTCCCCAAACTCACCATCATCCCTCAGGTCAGTCATCCCTAAACTCACCATCATCCCTCAGGTCGGTCATCCCTAAACTCACCATCAGGTCAGTCGTCCCTAAACTCACCATCATCCCTCAGGTCAGTCGTCCCTAAACTTACCATCATCCCTCAGGTCAGTCGTCCCTAAACTCACCATCATCCCTCAGGTCAGTCGTCCCCAAACTCACCATCATCCCTCAGGTCAGTCATCCCCAAACTCACCATCATCCCTCAGGTTAGTCATCCCCAAACTCACCATAATCCCTCAGGTCAGTCGTCCCCAAACTCACCATCATCCCTCAGGTCAGTCGTCCCCAATCTCACCATCATCCATCAGGTCAGTCATCCCTAAACTCACCATCATCCCTCAGGTCAGTCATCCCTAAACTCACCATCATCCCTCAGGTCAGTCGTCCCTAAACTCACCATCATCCCTCAGGTCAGTCGTCCCTAAACTCACCATCATCCCTCAGGTCAGTCGTCCCCAAACTCACCATCATCCCTCAGGTCAGTCATCCCCAAACTCACCATCATCCCTCAGGTCAGTCATCCCCAAACTCACCATCATCCCTCAGGTCAGTCGTCCCTAAATTCACCATCATCCCTCTGGTCAGTCGTCCCCAAACTCACCATCATCCCTCAGGTCAGTCGTCCCCAAACTCACCATCATCCCTCAGGTCAGTCATCCCCAAACTCACCATCATCCCTCAGGTCAGTCGTCCCCAAACTCACCATCATCCCTCAGGTCAGTCGTCCCCAAACTCACCATCATCCCTCAGGTCAGTCGTCCCTAAACTCACCATCATCCCTCAGGTCAGTCATCCCTAAACTCACCATCATCCCTCAGGTCAGTCATCCCTAAACTCACCATCATCCCTCAGGTCAGTCATCCCCAAACTCACCATCATCCCTCTGGTCAGTCGTCCCTAAACTCACCATCATCCCTCAGGTCAGTCGTCCCCAAACTCACCATCATCCCTCAGGTCAGTCGTCCCCAAACTCACCATCATCCCTCAGGTCAGTCATCCCCAAACTCACCATCATCCCTCAGGTCAGTCATCCCCAAACTCACCATCATCCCTCTGGTCAGTCGTCCCTAAACTCACCATCATCCCTCAGGTCAGTCATCCCTAAACTCACCTTCATCCCTCAGGTCAGTCGTCCCCAAACTCACCATCATCCCTCAGGTCAGTCGTCCCCAAACTCACCATCATCCCTCAGGTCAGTCATCCCCAAACTCACCATCATCCCTCTGGTCAGTCGTCCCTAAACTCACCATCATCCCTCAGGTCAGTCATCCCTAAACTCACCATCATCCCTCTGGTCAGTCGTCCCTAAACTCACCATCATCCCTCAGGTCAGTCATCCCTAAACTCACCATCATCCCTCAGGTCAGTCGTCCCCAAACTCACCATCATCCCTCAGGTCAGTCATCCCTAAACTCACCATAATCCCGCAGGTCAGTCGTCCCCAAACTCACCATCATCCCTCAGGTCAGTCGTCCCCAAACTCACCATCATCCCTCAGGTCAGTCGTCCCCAAACTCACCATAATCCCTCAGGTCAGTCGTCCCCAAACTCACCATCATCCCTCAGGTCAGTCGTCCCCAAACTCACCATCATCCCTCAGGTCAGTCGTCCCCAAACTCACCATCATCCCTCAGGTCAGTCGTCCCCAAACTCACCATCATCCCTCAGGTCAGTCATCCCTAAACTCACCATCATCCCTCAGGTCGGTCATCCCTAAACTCACCATCAGGTCAGTCGTCCCTAAACTCACCATCATCCCTCAGGTCAGTCGTCCCTAAACTTACCATCATCCCTCAGGTCAGTCGTCCCTAAACTCACCATCATCCCTCAGGTCAGTCGTCCCCAAACTCACCATCATCCCTCAGGTCAGTCATCCCCAAACTCACCATCATCCCTCAGGTTAGTCATCCCCAAACTCACCATAATCCCTCAGGTCAGTCATCCCTAAACTCACCATCATCCCTCAGGTCAGTCATCCCTAAACCCACCATCATCCCTCAGATCAGTCATCCCCAAACTCACCATCATCCCTTAAGGTCAGTCGTCCCCAAACTCACCATCATCCCTCAGGTCAGTCATCCCTAAACTCACCATCATCCCTCAGGTCAGTCGTCCCCAAACTCACCATCATCCCTCAGGTCAGTCGTCCCCAAACTCACCATCATCCCTCAGGTCAGTCATCCCTAAACTCACCATCATCCCTCAGGTCGGTCATCCCTAAACTCACCATCAGGTCAGTCGTCCCTAAACTCACCATCATCCCTCAGGTCAGTCGTCCCTAAACTTACCATCATCCCTCAGGTCAGTCGTCCCTAAACTCACCATCATCCCTCAGGTCAGTCGTCCCCAAACTCACCATCATCCCTCAGGTCAGTCATCCCCAAACTCACCATCATCCCTCAGGTTAGTCATCCCCAAACTCACCATAATCCCTCAGGTCAGTCGTCCCCAAACTCACCATCATCCCTCAGGTCAGTCGTCCCCAATCTCACCATCATCCATCAGGTCAGTCATCCCTAAACTCACCATCATCCCTCAGGTCAGTCATCCCTAAACTCACCATCATCCCTCAGGTCAGTCGTCCCTAAACTCACCATCATCCCTCAGGTCAGTCGTCCCTAAACTCACCATCATCCCTCAGGTCAGTCGTCCCCAAACTCACCATCATCCCTCAGGTCAGTCATCCCCAAACTCACCATCATCCCTCAGGTCAGTCATCCCCAAACTCACCATCATCCCTCAGGTCAGTCGTCCCTAAATTCACCATCATCCCTCTGGTCAGTCGTCCCCAAACTCACCATCATCCCTCAGGTCAGTCGTCCCCAAACTCACCATCATCCCTCAGGTCAGTCATCCCCAAACTCACCATCATCCCTCAGGTCAGTCGTCCCCAAACTCACCATCATCCCTCAGGTCAGTCATCCCCAAACTCACCATCATCCCTCAGGTCAGTCGTCCCCAAACTCACCATCATCCCTCAGGTCAGTCGTCCCTAAACTCACCATCATCCCTCAGGTCAGTCATCCCTAAACTCACCATCATCCCTCAGGTCAGTCATCCCTAAACTCACCATCATCCCTCAGGTCAGTCATCCCCAAACTCACCATCATCCCTCTGGTCAGTCGTCCCTAAACTCACCATCATCCCTCAGGTCAGTCGTCCCCAAACTCACCATCATCCCTCAGGTCAGTCGTCCCCAAACTCACCATCATCCCTCAGGTCAGTCATCCCCAAACTCACCATCATCCCTCAGGTCAGTCATCCCCAAACTCACCATCATCCCTCTGGTCAGTCGTCCCTAAACTCACCATCATCCCTCAGGTCAGTCATCCCTAAACTCACCTTCATCCCTCAGGTCAGTCGTCCCCAAACTCACCATCATCCCTCAGGTCAGTCGTCCCCAAACTCACCATCATCCCTCAGGTCAGTCATCCCCAAACTCACCATCATCCCTCTGGTCAGTCGTCCCTAAACTCACCATCATCCCTCAGGTCAGTCATCCCTAAACTCACCATCATCCCTCTGGTCAGTCGTCCCTAAACTCACCATCATCCCTCAGGTCAGTCATCCCTAAACTCACCATCATCCCTCAGGTCAGTCGTCCCCAAACTCACCATCATCCCTCAGGTCAGTCGTCCCTAAAATCACCATCATCCCTCAGGTCAGTCATCCCTAAACTCACCATCATCCCTCTGGTCAGTCGTCCCTAAACTCACCATCATCCCTCAGGTCAGTCATCCCTAAACTCACCATCATCCCTCAGGTCAGTCGTCCCCAAACTCACCATCATCCCTCAGGTCAGTCGTCCCCAAACTCACCATCATCCCTCAGGTCAGTCGTCCCCAAACTCACCATCATCCCTCAGGTCAGTCGTCCCCAAACTCACCATCATCCCTCAGGTCAGTCGTCCCCAAACTCACCATCATCCCTCAGGTCAGTCATCCCTAAACTCACCATCATCCCTCAGGTCAGTCGTCCCCAAACTCACCATCATCCCTCAGGTCAGTCGTCCCCAAACTCACCATCATCCCTCAGGTCAGTTGTCCCCAAACTCACCATCATCCCTCAGGTCAGTCATCCCTAAACTCACCATCATCCCTCAGGTCAGTCATCCCTAAACTCGCCATCATCCCTCAGGTCAGTCGTCTTCTGGGGCGTTCTCCGGCACTGTTGGTGGTGGAGCATCTGGTTTAATTTAGGCACAGCTTGAGAAGGTGTTTACTGCGATATTAGCGCTGCTCTCATGATGGGTCAGCAGAAAAAGCTAATTTCCACATCTGAGCCATAAAACCATGATTGTGATTGTTGAGCTGGCAGGCGATGAGGCCAGAGCTCTAAACCAGGCTAATTGCTGCTCGTTTGTGTCCAGATCATTAACACTGCTCTCTTTTCCTCATGTTTGTTTGCTCCAGTAAAACCTGTTCTTAACCTCACTTCACCTTTAACAGATACTAAAGTGCTGATTTAATGTGTGTTCAGCACAGCAGCTTTACTCAACGGGGAGAATTAACAGCTTGTTTAAAGCAATGTATCTTTCCAGGAGGAATATTTGCATTCGCATTATTATTATTATTATTATTACTTTTTTTTATCATTTCTAATAAATTCAGTAAAGATTTTAAATCATTTTAAAATCCGTACTGTGTGTGTGGGTTGTATATATATATTTCATTTTTAAAAGTTTTATATTTAAAGTTTATTTATAGTTTAAATAAAATTTGTATTATTACTAATGTTTTTACTATTTTCTAATGATGTCAGAAATTAATTATATATGTATAGTAAGGATTATATAAGAAAGGATTTAAATCATTGTAATTATTAAACATTTATTTAATTATAAATTTTAATCTTTACTGTTTAATTTTTTTTGAATAAGTTAAATATTTTTATTGAATATTTTATACATAGATATATTTATTTATTTATTTATTTATTTTTGAATTATTATTTATTTATTTATACATAATTTTGTATAAAATGCATAATTTTGATTGAATAATTTTAGCCTAGTCTATGCCAGCCTGCTAGAAAATGACATTAGAGAACTCACATGATCAGCAAACAGACACACACACACACACACACACACACACACACACACACAGACACACACACACACACACACACACACACACACACACACACACACACACACACACACACACACACACACACACACACACACACACACACACAGTGGGGGATTCCTAGCTTTGAGTCCTGCTGTTTTCATTAAAGAAGAAGAAGTTTTATTTAAATAGCGCCTTTCCAAAGCTTAAGGTCGCTTTACATAGTGTTAGACAATACATTTGCACAAAATTACATCAGCATTGGTTCATTTTCATGATAGTGTTTCTGGAAATATAAGTGTGTTCACAGTGATTCGTTTGACGTGATTGACGTGTGTGTGTGTGTGTGTGTCTGTGTGTTTTAGGAACCTGTTCTTTTCTCCGGGACTCTGCGGATGAACCTCGACCCCTTTGATAAATACAGCGATGAGGAGCTGTGGAAGGCTCTGGAGCAGTCTCATCTGAAGAGGTTTGTGAGCAATCAGACTGCAAAACTGGACCTGGAGTGCTCTGAAGGAGGAGAGAACCTCAGGTACAGCAATCATACAGCAACACACATATTTCATATCAGCACATCATAACATATTTGCAATCAAATAATCTAGCCCTAGTTCATTCATATTTTTATATTCTAGTTTAGAATAATTAGGATTTTTTATGATTTTGAACGTCTCTCCTGCTCACCAAAGCTGAATTCATCTGATCATAAATAAAACATTAACAGTGTAATATTCCTCCAGTGTAGATCATCAGTTCTCTGTGTGAATATATAGTAAAGTGTGATTTATTCCTGTGATCAAAGCTGAGTTCATCATCATTACTCCAGTCTTCAGTGTCACATGATCCTTCTCTAATCATTCTCACATGAGGATCTGATCATCAACACACATTTAGGATTATTATTATCATCAGTTCATATTTCTGTGGAAACTGTGATATATTTTCTTTCTCAGGATGAATATAAAGTTCAAAAGAACAGCATTTAATTGAAATATTCATTGATTTACATTGGAATAATATTTCACTGTTTTTACGTCATTTTATGGTCAAATAAATGCAGAAGAGAACATCTGAATTATTCCTCAGTTTGGGCAGCTGGTGTGTGTGTGTGTGTGTGTGTGTGTGTGTGTGTGTGTGTGTGTGTGTGTGTGTGTGTGTGTGTGTGTGTGTGTGTGTGTTTTCAGTGTGGGTCAGAGGCAGCCTGTGTGTGTGTCTGTAAATGTGCTGCATTGTGAGCAGGTGTAGAGTGTGTAGTGTTGTGTAAAGCTGTGTGTGTGTGTGTGTGTGTGTGTGTGTGTGTGTGTGTGTGTGTGTTTTCAGTGTGGGTCAGAGGCAGCCTGTGTGTGTGTCTGTAAATGTGCTGCATTGTGAGCAGGTGTAGAGTGTGTAGTGTTGTGTAAAGCTGTGTGTGTGTGTGTGTGTGTGTGTGTGTGTGTGTGTGTGTGTGTGTGTGTGTGTGTGTGTGTGTGTGTGTGTGTGTGTGTGTGTGTGTGTGTGTGTGTGTGTGTGTGTGTTTTCAGTGTGGGTCAGAGGCAGCCTGTGTGTGTGTCTGTAAATGTGCTGCATTGTGAGCAGGTGTAGAGTGTGTAGTGTTGTGTAAAGCTGTGTGTGTGTGTGTGTGTGTGTGTGTGTGTGTGTGTGTGTGTGTGTGTGTGTGTGTGTGTGTGTGTAAATGTGCTGCATTGTGAGCAGGTGTAGAGTGTGTAGTGTTGTGTAAAGCTGTGTGTGTGTGTGTGTGTGTGTGTGTGTGTGTGTGTGTGTGTGTGTGTGTGTGTGTGTGTGTGTGTGTGTGTGTGTGTGTAAATGTGCTGCATTTTGAGCAGGTGTAGAGTGCGTAGTGTTGTGTTAAGCTGTGTGTAGTGTTGTGTAAAGCTGTGTGTGTGTGTGTGTGTTCAGTGTGGGTCAGAGGCAGCTGGTGTGTTTGGCTCGGGCTCTGCTGAGGAAGACCCGAATCCTGGTCCTGGATGAAGCCACGGCGGCCGTTGACCTGGAGACCGACGACCTGATCCAGTCCACCATCCGCACACAGTTTGAGGACTGCACCGTCTTCACCATCGCTCACAGACTCAACACAATCATGGACTACACCAGGTACACACACACACACACACACACACACACACACACACACACGTTGTGTTTTTGTAAATTGTGGGGACTTTCCATAGGCGTAATGGATTTTATACTGTACAAACTGTACATTCTATCGCTCTACAATGCACTGCCCCTAAACCTACTCATCACACACACACACACACACACACACACACACACACACACACACACACACACACACACACACACACACACACACACACACACACACACACACACACACACACACACAACTGCCCCCAAACATACCCTTCACACCATAAAACCAAACAAAGGAACTACAAAGACACCACAACATACAATTCATATTTAGTTCGCTATACTGGGTCAAATGCCAGTCTATAGAAGTCAATAGAGCAGTATTTCTGTGTTATTTAAAGAGTGTGTTAGTGATATGAGCCTATAGACAAACACACTGCCCCTAAATCTAGCCATCACAGGAAACATTCTGTGCTTTTACTTTCTCAAAAAAACTAATTCTGTATGATTTATAAGCATTTTGAAAAGTGGGGACATGGGTAATGGGTTATTTACCGTGGCTATGGTGTTGGGGTAAGATGAATTTAGTTAAGTTTTGACGCAAATCGATCAGAGGTTCGATTCCGCCTTTTGCCATCACATATCAGATCGGAAAGGCTTTTATTTTCAATAAAAATGGAGAAAATATTAGAAAAGTGGAAATAAAGCATCTAACGTGTTTAATAATAAGTGTTTATTGGTTAGGGGTAATCAGACATGAGCTGAATTAGAGACGATAAAAGTGACTGGGTCAAATAGCATTGGTTGTAAAAACTGGGTGTGTCTTGACCCACACACACACAATGGTTCCGACGCCCATGATCTGACTTATAATATAGTTGAATATGATGTGTATTCTGATCCATGACTGTGTGTGTGTTCTCTGTCTCAGAGTGCTTGTGTTGGACAAGGGCCAGATCGCAGAGTTCGACACGCCGGCGAGTCTCCTCGCTCAGAGAGGAATATTCTTCGGCATGGCTAAAGACGCGGGGCTGGCGTGAAGCTGACGCTGTAATAAAGCCACAGTGCCTTCACACACACACACACACACACACACACACACACACACACTCACACTCACACTCACACACACACTCACACACACACTCACACACACACACACACACACACACACACACACACACACACACACACACACACACACACCGGACACCAGTGAATGTGCTTTTTGTTTTCGGCGAGCTACATCCAGGATCTTTTATTGTTTTTTTACATTATTGTTGTTTCTATAACTACAGTGCCACCGCAGTCTATTTTTGTACTGTATTATTTAAGTCACTTTTTGAAGTTGTTTATAGGGAAGATTTACTGTCTGTGATTCCTTTTGTAAACCAAATCTGTAAAAACTTGAATTCTGTTACCAGAATTGGAGTATTGTTGCATTTATTAAAAAAAAACATTAAAGCTCCACTGTGTGATATTTCCCCCCATCTAGCGGTGTAAAGGTTTATGACCATCCAGTGAATATTAGTTTCTGTTCCTCTCAATTCTGATTTCGTTTTAACTCCTACGGTGGCCGATTTAGTCCAAGATTAACATGGCAATCCCCCTCTTCACATTCGACACGGTGCCATCGAGTGTTAAAACGCAAAAGGCGAAGCTTGAACTTACGGGTATGTCCCTCTTTGGCTACTGTACTTTCAAGATGGAGGAGCAACATGGCGGCCGGCATTCGAACCCCTCACCCGTATGTGTTTTCAATGGCATATTATAAACTTACCAGAATACTTTATTACTTAAAAGAAGTAAATATACATTAATGAGCACATTATTTTTGAAAGAACTAAGTGTTTTTAGCTAAGAATAAACTAAAAAAGTTACACAGTGTAGCTTTAAATAATAATTGTGTATTTCATATGTTCCATGTTTAAAAGCTATATTGATAGCATATCATAAAAAAGTAACAACTGACATAAATTATATATATATACACTCACCTACACTGTAAAAATGTTTTGTTGGTTTAACTTTAAAAAGTCAGTAACCTGGTTGCCTTAAAATTTTGAGTTTATTGAAATAAAAAATTGAGTTGTTACAATTAAGGAAAATTGTTTAATAAATAGAAACTCAAAATATTATTGTATCTGAACCACAAAAAAAATTTGATAAATCATGAAAATAGCACAATTTTGCATGTTTCACTGCATCATCAGAAATAAAACACACACAATTACCCAATATGCTTACAAAATCTTTTAATAATATTTTAATAAAGGTTGTCGAATCTCAAAAAAAATGTTCATTGTATTAACTCACAATTTTTAATTTCGATGAACTCAAAATTTTAAGGAAACCAGGTTACTTTTTTTCTAAATATTTTTTTTACAGTGTAAGGATTGTTAGCAATATCTGTTCAATTTCTCATTAATGCAATTATCTAATCAGCCAATCACATGGCAGTTCTTCAGTGCATTTAGGGGTGTGGTCCTGGTCAAGACAATCTCCTGAACTCCAAACTGAATGTCAGAATGGGAAAGAAAGGTGATTTAAGCCGTTTTGAGCGTGGCATGGTTGTTGGTGCCAGACGGGCCGGTCTGAGTATTTCACAATCTGCTCAGTTACTGGGATTTACACACACAACCATTTCTAGGGTTTACAAAGAATGGTGTGAAAAGGGAAGAGCATCCAGTATGCGGCAGTCCTGTGGGAGAAAATGCCTTGTGGATGCTCGAGGTCAGAGGAGAATGGGCCGACTGATTCAAGCTCATAGAAGAGCAACTTTGACTGAAATAACCACTCGTTACAACCGAGGTATGCAGCAAAGCATTTGTGAAGCCACAACACACACAACCTTGAGGCGGATGGGCTACGACAGCAGAAGACCCCACCGGGTACCACTCATCTCCACTACAAATAGGAAAAAGAGGCAACAATTTGCACAAGATCACCAAAATTGTGATCTATTTCTTCTATTTTTTAAGAATTTATTTGCAAATTATGGTGGAAAATAAGTATTTGGTCAATAACAAAAGTTTGTCTAAATACAACCGAGGTCAACCGTTTTCTGTCAGTCTCCGCAAGGTTTTCTCTGGGGTTTAGATCTGGAGACTGGCTAGGCCACTCCAGGACCTTTGAAATGCTTCTTACGAAGCCACTCTTTTGCTGCCCGGGATCATTGTCATTATGCTGAAAGACCCAGCCACGTTTCATCTTCAATGCCCTTACTGATGGATGCAGGTTTTTTAGGGGTGTAACGATTCATCTACTACATCGATGTATCGATTTATATTCCTAATATCCAACTACATCGATCTGTGCTTGGCAAGTTGGCCTTCCGGACGACATATATCGATCTAATATCGTTGTAAAAGATAATCGATCGATTGTATCGATAATGGGAAATAACGCATTTGATTTAATGCATGTCAGACTTTATATGGATGTTTTTTCTTAGCCCTTTTAATGAAAAAGGTGTGAAACTTTACTCAGTCTGCCTATATGCGACGTCAGCCGCACGCGCCAGCAGCTGCGCAAAGTAAACAAAACATAGCGCGGACACGATTTGTCACGACAGCGGACGACAGAGGAGAAGCCAACGAGCGAGAAATTATCAAGCGGTGCAGTGTGTGAAAAACACTTTAGTAAAGACGAAGATGTTCTTAATAAGTCACTCGCTGTTTGTAGTAGCAGCAGGTTCAGCCACTGCTCATTCAACCTGAAGAAATGTTGTTTGCACTTTATTTTTGATATTAATATTATATTTGTATTATTTTATGTTGAAAAATAACAGCAAAAGTAGCAGGTAAACCTACTGTTAATTAAACCTGAAGAGATGTTAGTTGCACTTTATTTTTGATATTAATATTGTAATATTTTTATGTTGGAAAAACAAGCAGAAGTAGCAGTAGTAGTAGTATGTTGGTTGCACTTTCTGTACTTTTATTGAAAATTAGAGCAGAAAAGGTTAACTTCCTGTTAATTCATCCTAAACTGTTGGTTGTACTTTATTCACATAAAATGTGAACACATTTGCCATTAATTGTTTACTTGTTTTTTTATATCCTTAATTAATTGATATCTGATTCCCTTAAAAGAAACAACAGGAATCCAGGAAACTTAATCTGCACGTACTTATTTCAGTCACACTTATTACAATTTTTGGCTAAAAAGTTACTGAATCGATTTCAAGTCAATAAATCGTTTTAGATCGTATCGTTCTACATGAACCAATATTGTCCTTGAATTGAATCGGCAACCTCAAATGGTGATACGAATCGAATCGTTGTTAAAACGAATCGTTACACCCCTAAGGTTTTTACCCTAAAATCTGACAATACATGGCCTCATTCGTTCGTTCCTTTACACGGATCAGTAATCCATCCTGGTCCCCCCCCCCCCCATGCTTCACGGTAGGTATGGTGAAACTCAGTATTTTTTCTCCTCCAAACGTAACAAGTTGAGTTTTTATCAAAAAAGTTATATTTTGGTTTCATCTCGCCATATGACATTCTCCCAATCCTCTTCTGGATCATCCAAATGCTCTCTAGCCAACCTTATACGGGCCCAGAAATGTACTGGCTCAAGCAGGGGGACACATCTGCCATTGCAGGATTTGAGTCCCTGATGGCGTAGTGTGTTACTGATGGTAGCCTTTGTTACTTTGGTCCCAGCTCTCTGCAGGTCATGCACAAGGTCCCCCGTGTGGTTCTGGGATTTTTGCTCACCATTTTTGTGATCATTTTAACCCCACTGGCTGAGATCTTGCGTGGAGCCCAATGACTTTTATGACTTAAATGACTTAAATTTTGTCATTGTTTTTGAACACATCAGCTTATACTCCATTTTAAGTCTAACATAGTCACACTAAAAGCAACAAAAACTTCAATTTTTATTTCAGTGGGCCTTTAAAGAAGAAGTTACAGGTCTGTGAGAGCCAGAAATCTTGCTTTTTTTTTGTAGGTGACCAAAAACTTATTTTCCACCATAAATTGCAAATAAATTCTTTAAAAATCAGACAATGTGATTTTCTGGATTTTTTTCTCATTCTGTGTCTGATAGTTGAAGTGTACCTATGAGGAAAACTACAGGCCTCTCTCATCTTTTTAAGTGGGAGAACTTGCACAATTGGTGGCTGACTTAATACTTTTTTTCCCCACTGAATATAATTGTTTCAAAGCACAATTATATATATTAACAATTATAAATTATTTAAAACCCTTGTGTGTGTGTCTGTGTTTGTGTGTGCGTGCGTGTGTGTGTGTTTTAAATTATTTTTTATTATAATTAATACATGATTTAATAAATACTCAACTGCACAAGCTGTAAATTCCATAACAATACAGCATTAGTGATTTTTCAAAATTTTGACAAAACCTCATCTATGTTATACACAGCTGGGAAAACATATAATATATTATTGCATTTATTAAAATAAGCAATATTTTCTTTGTGTAAAACAAAATAGATTGCCATTAAAATTAGCTGTAGATTTAAACGTTACATCAGTTTTAATGTTAAAATTATTTCTGATCAAAAAGTTGAGGTGAAAGATGAGCGTATCGATTATATATTTTTTAATAAAACAGCATGAAAAGTAAATTATGGTTTCCTAACATATTGCACACTTGCATAAAGCATCACATTAATCCTCTGGTGTGCGGTTTAAACAACATTACTGAAGTTTTGATCAGTGATGAACATTAGAAATATGAAGTGTAAGATCTGGCCACTAGAGGACGTGTGGCGAGACATCAGATGAAGCTCACGCGGCCTTAACTTCCCAAACGTCAACTAATGCAGCTCATAATTTAATCAGCTCTGAAACTGAACACACTCGTGGCTTAAGGAGTAAATCAGTGCACATGTGACGTGAAGCTGTCGGTCTTTGAGTGATTTAGTGTGAAATGTGATTGTATGAAAACCTGCCTCTATATATCCAGCATAAAGCAGGTCAAAGGTCATCATTCCTCTCATACTGGACGCAGCTGCTGTCCGTCTCACTGTAAACACCTTGAGGATCAAAACTTTCAGAACAGCGGGAATCTACAGACCAAACCATAGCTGAGGAAAGATATCATAATCTGCTGAGAATGACTTTAATCCTAAAATATTCCCTCAGTGTAGATCATCTGTTCTCTGTGTGAATATATAGTAAAGTGTGATTTATTCCTGTGATCAAAGCTGAGTTTATCATCATTACTCCAGTCTTCAGTGTCACATGATCCTTCACTAATCATTCTCACATGAGGATCTGATCATCAACACACATTTATGATTATTATCAGTGTTGAACATTCGTGATACATTTTATTTCTCTTTGATGACTATAAATTCCAAAAGAGAAACATTTATCTGAAATAGAAACATTTGTAACATTATGAATGTCTTCACTGTCACTTTTGATCAGTTTAATGCGTCCTTGGTGAAAAAAAGTATTAATTTCCTTCATATTTTTTTTTTTTTTTTGGGGTGAATTTGAAAATTTTATTTGAACACTAATTCTCTTATTATCCTTTTGATTTAATTAAATAATCAGTTTAGGTCATTAAGCATCAACCTAGTTATTTTAGTATCGATATACTATTAATATATGTGTGTGTGTGTGTGTGTGTGTGTGTGTGTGTGTGTGTGTGTGTGTGTGTGTGTGTGTGTGTGTGTGTGTGTGTGTGTGTGTGTGTGTATACACCGATCAGGCATAACATTATGACCCCCTTCCTGACATTGTGTTGGTCCCGCTGATCCGACATGGACTCCTCTAGACCCCTGAAGGTGTGCTGTGGTATCTGGCACCAAGATGTTAGCAGCAGATCCTTTAAGTAGCTCGTCTGTCAGATCGGACCACACGGGCCAGCCTTCGCTCCCCACGGTCATCAATGAGCCTTGGCCGCCCATGACCCTGTGGCCGGTTCTCCACTGGTCCTTCCTTGGAGCACTTTTGATAGATACTGACCACTGCAGACCGGGAACAGCCCACAAGAGCTGCAGTTTTGGAGATGCTCTGACCCAGTCGTCTAGCCATCACAATTTGACCCTCGTCAAACTTGCTCAAATCCCCACACTTGCCTATTTTTCCTGCTTCTAATACATCAACTTTGAGGACAAAATGTTCACTTGCTGCCTAATATATCCCACCCACTAACAGGAGATGAAGAGATCATCAGTGCTATTCACTTCACTTGTCAGTGGTCATAATGTTATGCCTGATGTCTCTCTCTGTGTGTGTGTGTGTGTGTGTGTGTGTGTGTGTGTGTGTGTGTGTGTGTGTGTGTGTGTGTGTGTGTGTGTGTGTGTGTGTGTGTGTGTGTGTGATGGGTAGGTTTAGGGGCAGTGTAAGGGGATAGAAAATACGGTTTGTACAGTATAAAAACCATTACTCCTATGGAGAGTCCCTGTAAACCACATAGACCAACATGTGTGTGTGTGTGTGTGTGTGTGTGTGTGAGTGTGTGTGTGTGTGTGTGTGTGTGTGTGTGTGTGTGTGTGTGTGTGTGTGTGTGTGTGTGTGTGTGTGTGTGTGTGTGTGTGTGTGTGTGTGTGAGTGTAATATATATAAGTTGTGAAGTAATGAAATTACCCAGCTAAGTGACACAAGCCCACAAAATTCCCTCCACAGCTCGTTTCGGCTCACTATGCAAGCTTAATCATGAAGAATCTCCTGGAGGCAGAGGAAAAAATCCCAGGTCTTTAAATATCCTCGTCATGCGGTTGAATGACAAACATTGGCAGGGCCGCGAGGATCCTAACAGGAGGGCTATGGAAGTAAAACTGTGCCACTGGATTTTGAATTCTAATTTTTAGCACTGAATTTTGTTACATCGAATTTTTAACACTGAATTTTATTTTGCATCTAAATCAGACTTTGAATTTTAAAAGCCATCGAATTTCTAGCTCTGTTTTTTTTTGCCTATGACATTTTTTCAATGTTTTAAAAAAATTCAGTGTAAAAAGAAATTCAACGTCTCAAAAAATTCAGTGTAAAAAAATTCAACGTCTCAAAAGATTCAGTGTTAAAAAATTCAACGTCTCAAAAGATTCAGTGTAAAATAATTCAACGTCTCAAAAAATTCAGTGTAAAAATATTCAGAGTCAACATCCGGGTAACCAAGGAGAAGCAATCGATCCCTGTATCAAATCATCCAACATCCAGCCAATCATTTACGCTCCATTGGTCATGAGTAAACTCACTGAAGCGCCATCGTGTGTGTTCTGAGCCATGCTGCTGAGCTCTGGAGCAAACTAGGCGGTCGCCTAGGGCGCCAACAGCTGGGGGGCGTCAATGAGCCCCCGCCCCAACAAGATTTTTTAGTTATTTCATATATATTTTATTATTAATATTTCGTACTTTTGCTATTTCAAGGCATTATGATTAGTTGCGATTATTGGAGTGAAGTCGCCATGGTGATAGTGGAGCTGCTGTAATGAAATGAGATCATGTAGAGGGCGGCAGGGAACGTCGTCATCCGTGGCGTTGTAACGCTTGTGTCCGAGTGAAAAATGTGGATAGCTCACTTAATGTAACTGGAGTGGATGCAAACACGGAGGCGATTAACATCAAACAGATCGCACTTTATTCCCCGCTGAACTCTCATCACAAACTCCCTTTCCATCCACAGCATTACTTAATAAAACAAAATAACTGTTAGCAACAGAAAACAGAAAATAATCCCCACACATGGGAGCTCAAGACTCAGTGCGCACATACACAAAATGCAGACTTCGTTTGCAGGGAGCGCGCGCAACTCTTAAAGGGGCCACACTATATTTCTACTCGTTACAGCGTGCTTTAGTTTCATCATCATGAAAAGGTCCAAGCCATCAGGGGCTCAGTATCGTAAAAAGAAAGCGAAATATACAGGTATAGCCTACTTATTGGTTACTTGTTCTCTACTAAGCTGGTCCCTCTATCATAACGTTGAGCAAAACATTACACTGAATATTAGTACTGGACGGACCACACGCCATGCTCATTTCAGGTGCAGAACATTATAGCAGTTAATTTGAATAATTTTTTTTTTACATCAGAGATAGCTGTTTAGTGTAAATTGATCAAGTAGGCTAATACTGTCATAACCATGGGCGTCACTAGGCCCTTTTTTATGAACTTATGCATCAGCCCCCCCTAAAAAAATATGTGATTAACCTTTAAAACATGAAACTGGCGCAAGGCTTTGGCTACTGCTTCGTCCCGTCTTTTAGTCTTTGTGTCAGTGTGTTCTTAATCCGCAGCGGCGCCGAGTGACATGGTTTTCAAGCTATTGTTATCTAATTTTTTGGCCTTCAGAACATCTTAAAATACACATATGTAGATCATAGAAATCAAATTTTTCTCGGGGGAGCATGCCCCCGAACCCCCCAACATCTGTGATCTCAGAGATAATAAACCTAGCTACATTATTCGATTAATGCATGTACAATATGCCCATGAAATAAGGAAGTCATATTTACTTAATAAGTTGAAGTTTAAAAAAAAAAAAAGGGGGGGGGGGGTGCAACATATGAATCTCGCCTAGGGTGCCAGAAAGGCTAGAAACGGCCCTGTTCCCCGCCTTCCTGTTTTAGCGTCACATGACCAATGGAGCGTAAATGATTGGCTGGATGTTGGATGATTTGATACAGGGATCGATTGCTTCTCCTTGGTTACCCGGATGTTGACTCTGAATATTTTTACACTGAATTTTTTGAGACGTTGAATTATTTTACACTGAATCTTTTGAGACGTTGAATTTTTTAACACTGAATCTTTTGAGACGTTGAATTTTTTTACACTGAATTTTTTGAGACGTTGAATTTCTTTTTACACTGAATTTTTTTAAAACATTGAAAAAATGTCATAGGCAAAAAAAAAACAGAGCTAGAAATTCGATGGCTTTTAAAATTCAAAGTCTGATTTAGATGCAAAATAAAATTCAGTGTTAAAAATTCGATGTAAAAAAATTCAGTGCTAAAAATTAGAATTCAAAATCCAGTGGCACAGTTTTACTTCCATACAGGGCTGTTTATTCCCATTCATCTCCAAACAAGACGCCTCACGCTCGCAGCTGGAGATCTGAGTGTTGGCTGTCCTCTAATGCCATTCTCTTAATGAGGATCAGCGGTGTTACTTCTGCTGACAGATGATGGACTCTGAAGGATGGATGGATTTACCGTAACGAGCGAGTTTCGTTCCCTCAGGCTGAGCACGTGTGAAATATGGATGGGTTTGGGTTTGGCTCTTCCTCTTTACCTGCCTGATCACTTTATACTGCGGGCAGAAAGATGTTTAGATGGACTGGTGACAAAGCAAGATTCGTCTCCCGTGTAAAAACAAAGCCCTGGTTTGTTTATGAAGGCCAATTCATCTTCACACTGGCAGTGCATTTCCCAATTCAGATGTACGGCCCTTGGTGTTTGTGTTCAAGTCTGAATGATTCCTGGAGTGGAAGTTGTTTTCTGGGAAATAAACTTAAGTTGTGCAAGGGCTGGGCCCTGAGAAAATGAGCATGATGTGCTGTTTTCATACAGAAAACAACAAGGTTAGGTGCAGCCGGTGTTCCAGCATCTGCAGACGTGCGGAGTGTGTGTTGGCTGGGCTGAAAACATTTCTTCAGAACTGTTTTGAAAGACGTGTGTGAAAGCTGTTGACTCTTCTGTCAGATGCACTTTAAAGTCCCCTTGAAATCAAAATGGAAGTTTTTGGGCTTTTGGTATGAATATGTTAGTCTTAGGGTGCGTTCACACTTGTCATGTTTGGTTGGATTAAAACGAACCCTGGTGCGGTTGCTCGGTTAGTGCGGTTCATTTGAACATATGTGAACGCTGCCATCCGAACCCTGGTGCGCACCAAACAAGCGGACCGAGAGCGCTATAAAGATGGGTCTCGGTCCGCTTCCAAACGAACTCTGGTGCGGTTTCGATTGATATATGAACGCAACTCGGACCAAAGACATGTAAACGGACCAAAAACAGGAAGTGATGTCACAAGAGGCGACGCATAGTCAGCTGATTTGACGACGCGGAAAGATCGGTGTATCCAAAATGAGTAAAGTTAACGTTAGAGGGCAAACATGGAGCAACGAGGAAGAGCCTAATCAATATTTGATCAGACGAGCATGTTTCGAAAATGCTAGAAAAAACGCACAAAAAGCAAACCTGGATCTTCTCATCAAAGGACCTGTGTTGCCCATTATTAGCAGGTACAGACGACAGAACGGCCGTCTCTTTTGCATAAGAGACACCCGACTCCTTTCTGCACAGCGGAGGAAATACGGCTGCTGTTCTGAATGTTTTGAACATTTTATGAGCTCTTCATGAGTTCTCAGCAGGTAAAATTAATGCCACACGCATAAAATGACCGCGTTTAATCCGGCACACAGCGTTGTTTTGAATGTTCGGTAAGCGAGCTCCTACGTCATTTAAGCCGACCAATCAGTTTGTGAGCGTCTCCCAATGCCTTTGGCTGTTAAAAATGCCAGTGTGAACGCTAAGCGGACCAGGACTATATGTTTTGTTTTTGTTTTTTGGTCCGGACCAAACTAACCATACTACAAGTGTGAACGCACCCTTAAGGTCCTTGCACACTCAGTCCGAAATCATCTAAATCAACAATATATGTATGCTAGACCCTATACCGACTAAGCTACCGAAAGAGATGCTTCCAGAGGTCATAGATCCTCTTCTTAATATCATTAATTCATTAATCTTTGTTATTATAGGATATGTACCGACATTTTTTAAGATGGATGTCATAAAACCTCTTATTTAAAAAACGCAATACCCTTTCTGTCAAAAATACTAGAAAAGGCAGTGTCCTCACAATATGCTCCTTTTAGAAAGAAGTGGTATCTGTGAGGATTTCCTGTCAGGATGTACACCGTATTATAGTACTGAGACTGCTCTCATCAGAGATACATATGATTTACTCTTATCATCTGATAGTGGCTGTATCTTTCTATTAGTGTTACTTGATCATGCGCTGCATTCAATGCTATCGGTCACAACATTCTTCTGAATAGACTCGGAAATTATGTTGCAGTAGTGGAACTGCATTGCATGGTTTAAATCATCTGACCATTATCAGTTTGTAATCACTGCAAAAAATGATTTTCTTACTTAGTATTTTTGTCTTGTTTCTAGTCCAAACATCTAAAAATTCTTAAAACAAGAAGTATTTACTAGACAAGCAAAAGTAATTGTCTTGTTTTGGGGAAAAATTTGTTTGCACACAGTTTTTGCTTAAAATAAGATAAATAATCTGCCAACGGAGTAAGAAAAATAATCTTAATTTAAACAGAAAACAAGATTATTTTCCTCACCCCATTGGCAGATTATTTATCTTATTTTAAGCAAAAACTCTCTTCATTTTGAGTTATTTTTTCCCAAAACAAGAAAATAATTTTTACTTGTCTAGTAAATGTGTCTTAATGTAAGAATTTTTAAATATTTGGACTAGAAACAAAAATACTGAGTAAGAAAAGCATTTTTTGCAGTAAGGGATGGTCATGGTCAGAAACAATGCTCAACGATGCCCAATTGGCACTAAGGGGCCTAAAGTGTGCCAAGAAAACATCCCCCACACCATTACACCACCACCACCAGCCTGCACAGTGGTAACAAGGCATGATGGATCCATGTTCTCATTCTGTTTACACCAAATTCTGACTCTACCATCTGAATGTCTCAAGAGAAATCGAGACTCATCAGACCAGGCAACATTTTTCCAGTCTTCAACCGTCCAATTTTGGTGAGCTTGTGCAAATTGTCGCCTCTTTTTCCTATTTGTAGTGGAGATGAGTGGTACCCGGTGGGGTCTTCTGCTGTTGTAGCCCATCCGCCTCAAGGTTGTGCGTCGTGTTGTGGCTTCACAAATGCTGTGTGTGTGTGTGTGTGTGTGTGTGTGTGTGTGTGTGTGTGTGTGTGTGTGTGTGTGTGTGTGTGTGTGTGTGTGTGTGTGTGTGTGTGTGAACCTGTTTATGTGGTTTATGAGGACACAAATTTGTATAACTACATGGGTATTACACTGGTATTACACTATAAATGTGGTTTATGAGGACATATCAAATGTCCTCATAATTCAAATGGCCTTAAAAACATACTAAATGATGTTTTTTTGAGAAAGTAAAAATGCAGAATGTTTCCTGCGATGGGTAGGTTTAGGGGCAGTGTGTGTGTGTGTGTGTGTGTGTGTGTGAGATGGGTAGGTTTAGGGGCAGGGGCAGTGTAAGGGGATAGAAAATACGGTTTGTACAGTATAAAAACATTACGCCTATGGAGAGTCCCTGTAAACCACATAGACCAACATGTGTGTGTGTGTGTGTGTGTGTGTGTGTGTGTGTGTGTGTGTGTGTGTGTGTGTGTGTGTGTGTGTGTATACATACTGTATGTGTGTGTGTGTGGAACATTAGTGGAATTGCATTGCATGGTTTAAATCATCTGACCATTATCAGTTTGTAACAGTACACTCTAAAAAATGCTGGGTTGTTTTAACCCAATGTTGGGTCAAATATGGACTAACCCAGCAATTGGGTTCTTTTAACCCTGCAGTTGGGTTATTTTAACCCTGTGGTTGGGTTTGTTTTAACGGACCAAAAACCTGTCACATGCCTGTCCTGTCTTGTGTGCACATGTGGGTTTTGTCAGTATGGCCTTGTGCTTCTGTCATTGTCTGATCCCTCCCCCTTGTTATCTGATTATTGGTTAATTTGCCCCACCTGTTCCCTCTTGATTTCTTCCCCTTATAAGCTCCTTGTGTTTGTCAGTCTGTGTTGGATCCTTGTATATGTCTCGTCATCGTCTCCCGGTTCCCTGTGTGGTATGGCTTCAGTTCATGGTTTTTGATTATTCTATTATGTGTTTTTCCCCCTTGTGGGTTGTTGTTTTGAGTTTATGTTTTATTTTATAATAAATGATCATTTTCTGCACTTGAGTCCTCGCACCCTTTTCCATTGTATGTGACGTGACAGAAGGATCCAACCACTTGAGGACTCAGCAGGACTTGTATTTTTTTTGTTGTTTTCATTTTTGTTTTTCTCCCTGTATCCTCCTATGGAGTGGGAGAAGAACCTGCGGGTGATGCGTTACCTGAACTCCCGGTACATCCGTCAACAGGGGACGGATGTACAAGAGTTTGCAGGACTGTTCCTCAAGGAGGTCGAACATTTTGGGCTCAACGAGGCAGAGTGGAAGGAGACTTTTAACCTCTGCCTCGACATGCCCCTCTCTCCAGGGGTGATGGACAGGATGGGGAATCTGGGGTTCTGGGAGTTCGTCTACTGCCTGGGCCCCAGTCCTTCCATGGTGCGTATTCCGGTGGTCCCAATGCCGGCGGATCGTATTCCGGTGGTCCCAGTACCGGCAGATCGTGTTCCGGTGGTCCCTGCTCCGGTGGTCCCGAAACGGAGGAGGAGGAGAAAGGCCCCCTCCGTGCCTGCTCCGGTGGTCCCGATTCCAGGGGTTCCAGTACCGGTGGATCGTATTCCGGTGGTCTCTTTGCTGGCAGATCGTATTCCGGTGGTCCCAGTACCGGCGGATCGTGTTCCGGTGGTCCCTATGCCGGTGGATCATGTTCCGGTGGTCCCTGTGCCGGTGGATCGGATTCCGGTGGTCCCAGTATCGGCGGATCGTGTTCCGGTGGTCCCGATTCCGGAGGATCGTATTCCGGTGGTCCCAGTACCGGCGGATCGTGTTCCAGTGGTCCTGAAACGGAGGAGGAGAAGGAAGTCTCCTTCCGTGCCTGTGCCGGTGGATCGTGTTCCGGTGGTCCCTGTGCCGGTGGATCGTGTTCCGGTGGTCCCTGTGCCGGTGGATCGTGTTCCGGTGGTCCGTGTGCCGGTGGATCGTGTTCCGGTGGTCCCAGTTCCGGTTGTCCCTATGCCGGTGGACTCTGTTCCGGTGAACGCCGCTGGGCAGGAGATGCCTCCCAGGTGCCCTGCTCTCACCACGCCTCCCAGGCGTCTGGCTCTCACCGTGCCTCCCAGGCGTCCGGCCCTCACCGCGCCTCCCAGGCGTCTGGCCCTCACCGCGCCTCCCAGGCGTCCGGCCCTCACCGCGCCTCCCAGGCGTCCGGCCCTCACCGCGTCTCCCAGGCGTCCGGCCCTCACCGCGCCTCCCAGGCGTCCGGCCCTCACCGCGCCTCCTAGGCGTCCTGCGCTCCGTGCGCCGCTGAGGCGTCCTGCGCTCCGTGCGCCGCTGAGGCGTCCTGCTCTCCGTGCGCCGCTGAGGCGTCCTGCTCTCCGTGCGCCGCTGAGGCGTCCTGCTCTCCGTGCGCCGCTGAGGCGTCCTGCTCTCCGTGCGCCGCTGAGGCGTCCTGCTCTCCGTGCGCCCCTGAGGCGTCCTGCTCTCCGTGCGCCCCTGAGGCGTCCTGCTCTCCGTGCGCCCCTGAGGCGTCCTGCTCTCCGTGCGCCCCTGAGGCGTCCTGCTCTCCGTGCGCCCCTGAGGCGTCCTGCTCTCCGTGCGCCGCCCCGGCGCACTGGCCTGCCCGCGCAAAACCAGCACCCTGCTCTGACCACGCCGCCCTGGGTGCCTGAACTTTGTGGGCCACCATGGCCTCCTGAAAATTTTGTTTTCCCTATTCCCTCCTTGTTGACCCTTCCCTTGTTTGTTCCTTCCTTCTCTGTTTCCCCTGTTCCTCCGGTCCCGCCCTGGTCTGTCCCGCCCGTCCCGCCCTGGTCAGTCCCGCCCGTCCCGCCCTGGTCAGTCCCGCCCGTCCCGCCCGGTCTGTCCCTCCCGTCCCGCCCTGGTCTGTCCCTCCCGTCCCGCCCTGGTCTGTCCCTCCCGTCCCGCCCTGGTCTGTCCCTCCCGTCCCGCCCTGGTCTGTCCCTCCCGTCCCGCCCTGGTCTGTCCCTCCCGTCCCGCCCTGGTCTGTCCCTCCCGTCCCGCCCTGGTCTGTCCCGCCCGTCCCTAGTGGAGCGTCTGGTAGCCGCTCCTTAAGGAGGGGGTAATGTCACATGCCTGTCCTGTCTTGTGTGCACATGTGGGTTTTGTCAGTATGGCCTTGTGCTTCTGTCATTGTCTGATCCCTCCCCCTTGTTATCTGATTATTGGTTAATTTGCCCCACCTGTTCCCTCTTGATTTCTTCCCCTTATAAGCTCCTTGTGTTTGTCAGTCTGTGTTGGATCCTTGTATATGTCTCGTCATCGTCTCCCGGTTCCCTGTGTGGTATGGCTTCAGTTCATGGTTTTTGATTATTCTATTATGTGTTTTTCCCCCTTGTGGGTTGTTGTTTTGAGTTTATGTTTTATTTTATAATAAATGATCATTTTCTGCACTTGAGTCCTCGCACCCTTTTCCATTGTATGTGACGTGACAAAACCTCTGCATTTAGTAACCAAGAATACTGTCGAACACTTGATGGCTGCTCTGTCAAGTCCTCGTCGTCAGTGAGGAACCTGGGAGTGCTCTTTGATACCAATATTTCATCTAAATTACCACATTCACTTTCAATGCAAAATGCTGAACAGTCGTGCGTTCATGAGCTCAAGGCTAGATTATTGTAATGCTCTACTGGGTGGTTGCCCTGCTCGCTTAATAAACAAACTCCAGCTGGTCCAAAACGCAGTATCATATCCATTTTAAAATCTTGCTTATTACTTACAAAGCACTAAATGGTTTAGCTCCAGTACTTAAGCGAGCTCTTAACACATTATACTCCATCACGTCTATTGCGGTCTCAAATCTCTGGCCAGTTGATAATACCAAGAATATCTAAATCAACTGAAGTGTCAGCAGAGAGCGTGTCAACTAGACTCTCAATATCCAATGGCACTGATCCTCAACAAACCCGTCTCCTGCGTGATGACTCTGATCTTCAAGCAGGTGGAACTGGACAAATATTTTAAATGTTCTGATCTAATCTGACTTCTGACCTGTCATTTTGCCTGAATCATACACTGTTCGTTCATTATCCAGAGGAGAACTGAGCGACTGAGCCTGGTTTCTCCCAAGGTTTTTTTCTCTATTCTGTCTCCTGATGGAGTTTGGATTCTTGCCACTGTCGCCTCTGTCGCCTTTTGGCTTGCTTAGTTGGGGACACTAAATATTCAACTATATTATTGATCTGCCTGTATTGACACCATATGAGAATTGAACTGAGCTGGACAATGACATCTGAAAACATCAGTGTTTTCTCCAGAGCGGCTGTACAGCCGAATCAAAATCTGTTGCATTATTTTCCTGTTATCACTGTAAAGCTGTTTTGAAACAATCTGCTTGGTAAAAAGCGCTATATTGTCTATTTAAAAAAGGGGAGGAGCCAGCATAGGTGCATTTATTAAAATGGTCAAGAAATCTTTCAAACGTAAGACACTGAAGATTATTGTAATGCTCTACTGGGTGGTTGCCCTGCATGCTTAATAAACAAACTCCAGCTGGTTCAAAACGCAGAAAATGTATTTTAAAATCTTGCTTATTACTAGAGAAATCTTTTAAATATAAGACACTGAAGAGTTCTAGGGCATTATCATTTTCAATAAAACACAGTTAGGCTAGTAATAGTCTACAACAACAAAAAAGTATCGGTAACACTTTACGTACCCTACTTTGAAGAAGTTAAGTTTTTAATTACCACAACGGGTCAAAGCCATGCCTTTCAACTTCCAGTTGTCTGCTTTAATTAATCATCAGTGATTCAATCATCATGACTTTACTTGTTGAGGCACATGACTATTAACTAATCGATTAAGTATTATGTCATTATGATTATGGGTTCTGAATTAATTTTGAATTAGTTAGTAGTCATGTGCCTCAACAAGTAAAGTCATCACATAATGATACCTTTATAAATCATTAGCTGATGATTAATTAAAGCAGACACTAGAAGCTGAAAAACATGGCTTTGGCCTGTTGTGGTAAATTACACGTTGATTTACATTATTAGTTAATATGATGTGTTATTAAGGAATTAATACATTATGGCACATTTAGCTAATAAAAATGTAATGATTACTTAATCTATTAATGATGATGAATGTTCATTAGTTGCTGATGCAGTAATCATTAATAAATGGGTTAGTTCACCATTAGTAATACACTAGCTCATGATTATTTGTGCATTAATTAAGCATAAATTAATGCATATTAGTGCAGCCGTATTGTAAAGTGTGCTCTAATTATTAGCATTGTACAGCTTTATTACTTCCCAGTCTATATGGTTTAAACTTCTTTTATGCCTTTTACAACTATCATTTTAACAGCACACCAAGTGTTGAGCAAGCTACTTGTATGTACTAACTACTTGTAGCGACGCTACTGCCCAACACTGAGCACACCCTGAGGTTGCATCAGTCCTCACTCAGGGTTTTGAGATTGACGGGAGTTTATTAATTTTTTGTTCCCATTACACTATTTCCTCAAACAAACAGACCACGTGTCGTCTCTGTGGAGGGCAAGTAAGGTAAAGCGTCTCCAAAGTAGGGTACGTGAAAGAATGCAGTGTGTTGTAGCAATCAATCACAGACGGAGAAGAGTTCGAAGCGGTCTCATGAAAGCCTTTTCTTCCTGCTGGAGGCCAGATCCTCTCCTCAACCTGGATACTTCACTGAAACACGCTTCCTCTGAAACGTTTGAGGAAAAAATCCTGTGTTGTTCGACGTTTGGTTAATGATATATTTGGATCCAAACACCTGAGGCGTGCTATCATGTGGATAACGGATGATGGCCACATTGTAGTGGTTCTTTCATAAGAAATAAAGGTGCTTTACTGGATGGATGGTTCCGTGAAGAACAAATTGCACAAAATGTTTCTTTGGGAACCCAACATGTTCCTTCTGTGGGGAAAAAAAAAACTTTTTGAAGAATGTACCATCTGAGAGGGAGGATAAAGAATAAAACTTCATGCTTTTATTATCTTCAAATTATATTATTTTTTAATATTTATGTGTTAATGAGTTAATTTTCTCTGAGCATTATTCAGTCAATGGCACGAGTTTGCTGATATTTCCCCAAAATTAACATAAAATCATCAGCTTTATTTGAGCACTATGTTGTAAGAACAAACAGAAAGTGTAATTCATAAAGAGTTTGTCCTCAGTTGACTCGCTTGTTAGTCTGAATGGGTTTTTTCCTCTTTGGAAAGATATGTGAGGACGTGGAATTTCCTATAAGTGTATAACAGTTAAAGTTAACAACAAGGCACTGGTAAAGTTAATCTGCACTCGCTGGGGTAAAGTGAGGTGAAGCACCGCATGAGCGTTCAAACCTGCGTGGAAGTTACTCCATTCATGTTATATTAACAATATTTTAGAATAAAAGTGATTACAGTTAGGAAGCACTTTTTTAAGGAATAGTTTATAAATTAAAGAATAAAATTGCATGCTTTTGTATTCTTCAAATTATATATTTTTTTTAGTATTTGTGTTAATTTCAGAGATTGTGTTAATGCTCTGAAAAGAAATTCAGAGCATTATTTCGTCAAAGGCACGGGTTTGAACATTGTGCACATTCTTTGGCAGAGCTAATATGCACCCCTCTTTAATCAGCATTAGGTTTTTTGCAACAGATTTTGTGTTTTACTCAAAGGCTGAAAGCTCCATGTGTTCTGGTTAAGATGAAACCTCATTTATTAATTTAATGTGTCATATATATAATGGATTATTTAAACAACACTGGCTGAAGGACAGGGCTAAAAATGCCTCTGATCGCAAAGATCATTTTACTAAACATGAAGCACCACATTGTGTGGGCAAAGCCATTTTAAAAACACTATGTTTTGTTTAAAAATTATATAAATGCATGCAGTGACGCTGGGGACTTTTTACTCCATACTGGGGCAAAAGGTACCAAGTATATTGATGCAAATACTTTATAGCTAAAGTAATATAATGTTTCATAACATCTAATCAATGCTTGTGCAGAACATTCAATTCAGCAAAGTTTCTTCCATTATTTGGATTAATAAAATGATTTTATACTTTACTTTTATTTGATAAACTATGAAAGCTTGTTTCAGCCACAGAATAATAATAAAAAAGAGTATAATTAAAATGTGAGATATAAAGTCAGACCTGAGTGATATAAAGTCAGAATTGAGTGATATAAAGTCAGAATTGTGAGATATAAAGTCAGAATTGAGTGATATAAAGTCAGAATTGAGTGAGTCAGAATTGAGTCAGAATTGAGAGATATAAAGTCAGAATTGAGTGATATAAAGTCAGAATTGAGTGATATAAAGTCAGAATTGAGTGATATAAAGTCGGAATTGAGTGAGTCAGAATTGAGTCAGAATTGAGAGATATAAAGTCAGAATTGAGTGATATAAAGTCAGAATTGAGTGATATAAAGTCAGAATTGAGTGAGTCAGAATTGAGTCAGAATTGAGAGATATAAAGTCAGAATTGAGTGATATAAAGTCAGAATTGAGTGATATAAAGTCGGAATTGAGTGATATAAAGTCAGAATTGAGTGATATAAAGTCAGAATTGAGAGATATAAAGTCAGAATTGAGTGATATAAAGTCGGAATTGAGTGATATAAAGTCAGAATTGAGTGATATAAAGTCAGAATTGAGTGATATAAAGTCAGAATTGAGTGATATAAAGTCGGAATTGAGTGATATAAAGTCAGAATTGAGTGATATAAAGTCAGAATTGAGTGATATAAAGTCAGAATTGAGTGAGTCAGAATTGAGTCAGAATTGAGAGATATAAAGTCAGAATTGAGTGATATAAAGTCAGAATTGAGTGATATAAAGCCAGAATTGAGTGATATAAAGTCAGAATTGAGTGATATAAAGTCAGAATTGAGTGAGTCAGAATTGAGTCAGAATTGAGATATAAAGTCAGAATTGAGTGATATAAAGTCAGAATTGAGTGATATCAAGTCAGAATTGAGTGATATAAAGTCGGAATTGAATGATATAAAGTCAGAATTGAGTGATATAAAGTCAGAATTGAGTGATATAAAGTCAGAATTGAGTGATATAAAGTCAGAATTGAGTGAGTCAGAATTGAGTCAGAATTGAGAGATATAAAGTCAGAATTGAGTAATATAAAGTCAGAATTGAGTGATATAAAGTCAGAATTGAGTGAGTCAGAATTGAGTCAGAATTGAGATATAAAGTCAGAATTGAGTGATATCAAGTCAGAATTGAGTGATATAAAGTTGGAATTGAGAGATATAAAGTCAGAATTGAGTGATATAAAGTCAGAATTGAGTGATATAAAGTCAGAATTGAGTGATATAAAGTCAGAATTGAGTGAGTCAGAATTGAGAGATATAAAGTCAGAATTGAGTGATATAAAGTCAGAATTGAGTGATATCAAGTCAGAATTGAGTGATATAAAGTCGGAATTGAGTGATATAAAGTCAGAATTGAGATATAAAGTCAGAATTGTGAGATATAAAGTCAGAATTGTGATATCAAGTCAGAATTAAATTATATAAAGTCAGAATGTTACGGGGTACAGAGTCTACGGACACAAGATGGTAAGTGAATCAGGTTTATTGAGCAACCAGTAGAGTAATAACTTGACAGAATGCTGATATGATGGTGATGGATCTTGGTTTGAGTTCTCAGGGTGCACTTGGGGATCGTAGGAGATGGCTCTGGAGAAGAACGATGGAGAACACGGAACACACACACACTGGACACTGGAGATCGCTGGAGACTTGGGAGAAGACATTGGAGAAGGGTAAGTATCATCGAGGGAGTCCTTAAGGTAAGCATAAGAAGTTAGTACCAATTGCAAACGAGACCGGACAGTGAATGGGTGCGCGTGTGTGCCTTTTGTGCTACTGATGATCGGCGTGATGATGGATTGCAGGTGTGGGTGATTAATACTCAGGTGATAGTGATCGCTGTATGCCTGTGACGTGGGAGCCTGGTGTGTCTGTGACTTACCCCCCCCCCCCCCCTCCACGGCCCGCTCCTGAGGGCCGCGGACCCCGACGCCATGGTGGTCAACCTCGGCCTCGAGGTGCAGGTCTGTTGGGATAAGAGGCATGGAAAGTTTCAAGCAGGTTAGGATCAAGGATGTCATTTCTGGGTACCCATGAGCGTTCTTCTGGGCCGTAGCCCTCCCAGTCCACAAGGTATTCCAAGAGACCACCACGACGCCGGGAGTCCAAGATCTCCTTTACCTCGTAGGCGGTTCCGTCTTCCACGATGAGTGGGAGGGGGGTCTCCTCGGCTACGCCAGGCTCTGTGGAGGGAGAAACAGAAGGGTAGTGAGGTTTGAGCAGTGAAACGTTGGGTGAATCCGAAACTCAGGTGGGAGCTGGAGCTGGTATGTGACTGGATTGATCTGCTTCACTATTGAGTAGGGACCAATGAACCTGGGACTGAGCTTCCTGCATTGCAGACGTTGTCGGATGTCTCGTGTGGACAGTCAGACCTTCTGTCCTGGCTGGAAGGTGGGAGTGGTAGAACGACGAAGGTCCACTATCATCTAACGTCTGCACAGGGCTCGCTGGAGCTGATGGTGAGCAGAGTCCCAGACCCTCTCGCTCTCCCGGAACCAGTAGTCGACCGCTGGGACATCCGATGGTTCCCCCGACCAGGGGAAAAGGGGAGGTTGGTATCCGAGTACTCACTGGAAGGGCGGGAGTCCGGTGGTAGCCTGACGAAGGGAGTTCTGGGTGTACTCGGCCCAACGCAGGAACTGGTTCCAGGAGTTCTGGTGGCCGTGGCAGAAGGTATGGAGGAATCTGCCGATCTCCTGGATCTTCCTCTCCATCTGGCCGTTCGTCTGTGGATGATAACCAGAAGGGAGACTTACGGTCACACCTAGGAGCGACAGGAATGCTTTCCAGACCCGGGAAATGAACTGTTGTCCTCGGTCCGACACGATATCCTCTGGTATTCCGTAGTATCTAAAAATCACATTAAACATTAACTCGGCGGTTTCCATGGCCCTCGGGCAGGCCCTTCAGGGGAATGAGCCGACAGGACTTGGAGAATCTGTCCACAACAACAAGGATGCAGGTGTAGCCATCGGACACAGGGAGGTCTGTGATAAAATCCACCCCTAGGTGTGACCATGGCCGATTAGGAACGGGCAGAGGAAGGAGCTTACCGTCAGGGAGGTGCCGGGGACTCTTCGAGATGGCACCCTCCCGGCACCCTCTCACGTACCTTCTGACCTCTCCTGCCATGTTGGGCCCTTAGAAGGGGTCTCGTAGCAGCGAGAGGGTTTCATTGATACCTGGGTGGCCAGTGCCCAATGATGTGTGAGTGGAGTGAATCAGTGGAGTGTGCTGTGTCCGTGGGATGTACTGGAGTCCTGGTGGGCAACCGGGCGGGGCATTGGCGGAGGCATTGGAGGAGGGAAGGGTTTCCTCTGACCAGGTGATGGGGCTCATGAATATCTTGTCGGACAAGACAGGTTCGGACCTATCCGACTTTTCTTCAGGTGCGTGAAGGCGGGAGAGAGCGTCGGCCTTCACATTCTTCGACCTGGGGCGAGAGGAGATAAAGAAGTTGAACCTGGTGAAGAAGAGCGCCCAAGGGGCCTGGCGCGGATTGAGCCGCTTGGCATCTCTTAAGTACTCAAGGTTTTTATGGTCGGTCAGTACCAGAAAAGGATGTTGAGCCCCCTCCAGCCAATACCTCCACTCCTCCAGGGCCAGCTTGATGGCAAGCAGCTCCCTGTTCCCGATGTCGTAGTTAACCTCCGCCGGGTTGAACTTCCAGGAGAAGAAGGCACATGGATGGAGTCGACTGGGCGTCCCCTGCTGCTGCGAGAGTACCGCTCCCGTTCCTGTGGTGGAGGCATCGACTTCAACGACGAAGGCCTTTGTAGGATCTGGATGTACTAGGAGGGGAGCGGTGGTGAAGGCTTCCTACAGATCCTCAAACGCTTTCGTGGCTGCAGGGTTCCAGGACAGAGACTTGGGCTTACTGCACAGGAGGTGGGTGAGTGGACTGGAGATGATACTGTAGTTCTGGGGGCGTTGGCCAGGCCGTAGGGCATGACCAAGTACTCGTAGTGGCCAGTAGGGGTCACGAAGGCGGTCTTCCATTTGTCCCCCTCACGTATCCGGATAAGGTTATACGCGCTGCGGAGGTCCAACTTGGTGAAAACAGTGCCACCACGGAGATGTTCCAGCGCTGTTGGGACGAGAGGAAGGGGATAACGGAATTTCACAGTGATCTTGTTTAATGCCCGGTAATCAATGCAGGGCCGCAAGCCTCCGTCCTTCTTGGCCACGAAGAAGAAGCTGGACGCAGCAGGGGACGTAGATGGTCGGATGTAGCCCTGGTCGAGTGCCTCCTGAATGTATTCCTCCATGGCCTTCTCCTCCGGCAGGGATAGGGGGTAGATATTTCCCTTGGGCACTGGCTCACCTGGAAGCAGATCGATGGCACAGTCCCATGGCCGATGGGGAGGCAGCTTGGACGCCTGTGAGGGCAGAACACATCGCTAAAGGGGGCGTAGCAGGATGGAATCTTCACTGACCGCTGCTCGATGACCACTCAATTCTGACTTTATATCACACAATTCTGACTTTATATAACTCAATCTCTGACTGCATATCTCACAATTGTGACTTTATATCTCACAATTCTGACTTTATATCTCAATTCTGACTTTATATCTCACAATTCTGACTTTATATCTCAATTCTGACTTTATATCTCAATTCTGACTTTATTTCACTCAATTCTGACTTTATATCACTCAATTCTGACTTTATATCTCAATTCTGACTTTATATCTATATTCTGACTTTATATCTCTCAATTCTGACTTTATATCGCTCAATTCTGACTTTATATCTCAATTCTGACTTTATATCTCAATTCTGACTTTATATCACTCAATTTCTGACTTTATATCTGAATTCTGACTTTATATCACTCAATTCTGACATTATATCTGAATTCTGACTTTATATCACTCAATTCTGACTTTATATCTCAATTCTGACTTTATATCACTCAATCTCTGACTTTATATCTGAATTCTGACTTTATATCACTCAATTCTGACTTTATATCTCTCAATTCTGACTTTATATCACAATTCTGACTTTATATCACAATTCTGACATTATATCTCAATTCTGACTTTATATAACTTAATTCTGACTTTATATCACTCAATTCTGACTTTATATCTCAATTCTGACTTTATATCTCTCAATTCTGACTTTATATCACTCAATTCTGACTTTATATCACTCAATTCTGACTTTATATCACTCAATCTCTGACTTTATATCACTCAATTCTGACTTTATATCACTCAATTCTGACTTTATATCTCTCAATTCTGACTTTATATCACTCAATCTCTGACTTTATATCTGAATTCTGACATTATATCTGAATTCTGACTTTATATCACTCAATTCTGACTTTATATCTCTCAATTCTGACTTTATATCTCTCAATTCTGACTTTATATCTCTCAATCCTGACTTTATATCACTCAATCCTGACTTTATATCACTCAATTCTGACTTTAAATCTCTCAATTCTGACTTTATATCTCTCAATTCTGACTTTATATCACTCAATTCTGACTTTAAATCTCTCAATTCTGACTTTATATCACTCAATTCTGACTTTATATCTCTCAATTCTGACTTTATATCACAATTCTGACTTTATATCACAATTCTGACATTATATCTCAATTCTGACTTTATATCACTTAATTCTGACTTTATATCACTCAATTCTGACTTTATATCTCAATTCTGACTTTATATCACTCAATCTCTGACTTTATATCACTCAATCTCTGACTTTATATCTGAATTCTGACATTATATCTGAATTCTGACTTTATATCACTCAATTCTGACTTTATATCTCTCAATTCTGACTTTATATCTCAATTCTGACTTTATATCACTTAATTCTGACTTTAAAATCACTCAATTCTGACTTTATATCTCAATTCTGACTTTATATCACTCAATCTCTGACTTTATATCTGAATTCTGACATTATATCTGAATTCTGACTTTATATCACTCAATTCTGACTTTATATCTGAATTCTGACATTATATCTGAATTCTGACTTTATATCTCTCAATCCTGGCTTTATATCACTCAATCCTGACTTTATATCACTCAATTCTGACTTTAAATCTCTCAATTCTGACTTTATATCTCTCAATTCTGACTTTATATCACTCAATTCTGACTTTATATCTCAATTCTGACTTTATATCTCAATTCTGACTTTATATCACTCAATCTCTGACTTTATCTCAATTCTGACTTTATATCCCACAAATCTGACTTTATATCACTCAATTCTGACTATATCACTCAATCTCTGACTTTATATCTCAATTCTGACTTTATATCTCAATTCTGACTTTATATCACTCAATCTCTGACTTTATATCTCTCAATCTCTGACTTTATATCTCAATTCTGACTTTATATCTCAATTCTGACTTTATATCACTCAATCTCTGACTTTATATCTCAATTCTGACTTTATATCTCAATTCTGACTTTATATCTGAATTCTGACTTTATATCACTCAATTCTGACATTATATCTGAATTCTGACTTTATATCACTCAATTATGACTTTATATCTCTCAATTCTGACTTTATATCTCAATTCTGACTTTATATCACTCAATCTCTGACTTTATATCTGAATTCTGACTTCATATCTCAATTCTGACAGTATATCTGAATTCTGACTTTATATCACAATTCTGACTTTATATCACAATTCTGACATTATATCTCAATTCTGACTTTATATCACTCAATTCTGACTTTATATCACTCAATTCTGACTTTATATCTGATTTCTGACTTTACATCACTCAAATCTGACATTATATCTGAATTCTGACTTTATATCACTCAATTCTGACTTTATATCACTCAATTCTGACTTTATATCTCAATTCTGACTTTATATCACTCAATTCTGACTTTATATCTCACAATCCTGACTTTATATATCACAATTCTGACTTTATATCTCTCAATTCTGACTTTATGTCTCTCAATCTCTGACTTTATATCACTCAATTCTGACTTTATATCACTCAATTCTGACTTTATATCACTCAATTCTGACTTTATATCTCACAATTCTGACTTTATATCACAATTCTGACATTATATCTCAATTCTGACTTTATATCACTCAATTCTGACTTTATATCACTCAATCCTGACTTTATATCACTCAATTCTGACTTTATATCACTCAATTCTGACTTTATATCTCTCAATTCTGACTTTATATCTCTCAATTCTGACTTTATATCTCTCAATTCTGACTTTATATCTCTCAATTCTGACTTTATATCACTCAATTCTGACTTTATATCACTCAATTCTGACTTTATATCTCACAATTCTGACTTTATATCTCACAATTCTGACATTATATCTCAATTCTGACTTTATATCTCTCAATTCTGACTTTATGTCTCTCAATTCTGACTTTATATCACTCAATTCTGACTTTATATCTCTCAATTCTGACTTTATATCTCAATTCTGACTTTATATCTCTCAATTCTGACAGTATATCTGAATTCTGACTTTATATCACAATTCTGACTTTATATCACAATTCTGACATTATATCTCAATTCTGACTTTATATCACTCAATTCTGACTTTATATCTGAATTCTGACTTTATATCACTCAATTCTGACTTTATATCTCTCAATTCTGACTTTATATCACTCAATTCTGACTTTATATCACTCAATTCTGACTTTATATCACTCAATTCTGACTTTATATCTCAATTCTGACTTTATATCACTCAATTCTGACTTTATATCTCACAATCCTGACTTTATATATCACAATTCTGACTTTATATCTCTCAATTCTGACTTTATGTCTCTCAATTCTGACTTTATATCACTCAATTCTGACTTTATATCACTCAATTCTGACTTTATATCACTCAATCTCTGACTTTATATCTGAATTCTGACATTATATCTGAATTCTGACTTTATATCTCTCAATTCTGACTTTATATCTCTCAATTCTGACTTTATATCACTCAATTCTGACTTTAAATCTCTCAATTCTGACTTTATATCACTCAATTCTGACTTTATATCTCTCAATTCTGACTTTATATCACAATTCTGACTTTATATCACAATTCTGACATTATATCTCAATTCTGACTTTATATCACTTAATTCTGACTTTATATCTCAATTCTGACTTTATATCTCAATTCTGACTTTATATCACTCAATCTCTGACTTTATATCACTCAATCTCTGACTTTATATCTGAATTCTGACATTATATCTGAATTCTGACTTTATATCACTCAATTCTGACTTTATATCTCTCAATTCTGACTTTATATCTCAATTCTGACTTTATATCACTTAATTCTGACTTTAAAATCACTCAATTCTGACTTTATATCTCAATTCTGACTTTATATCACTCAATCTCTGACTTTATATCTGAATTCTGACATTATATCTGAATTCTGACTTTATATCACTCAATTCTGACTTTATATCTCACAATCCTGACTTTATATCACTCAATTCTGACTTTATATCTCAATTCTGACTTTATATCTCAATTCTGACTTTATATCTCACAATCCTGACTTTATATCACTCAATTCTGACTTTATATCTCAATTCTGACATTATATCTGAATTCTGACTTTATATCTCTCAATCCTGGCTTTATATCACTCAATTCTGACTTTATATCTCAATTCTGACTTTATATCTCTCAATTCTGACTTTATATCACTCAATTCTGACTTTATATCTCAATTCTGACTTTATATCTCTCAATTCTGACTTTATATCACTCAATTCTGACTTTATATCTCAATTCTGACTTTATATCACTCAATCTCTGACTTTATCTCAATTCTGACTTTAAATCTCTCAATTCTGACTTTATATCTCTCAATTCTGACTTTATATAACTCAATTCTGACTTTATATCTCAATTCTGACTTTATATCACTCAATCTCTGACTTTATCTCAATTCTGACTTTATATCCCACAAATCTGACTTTATATCACTCAATTCTGACTATATCACTCAATCTCTGACTTTATATCTCAATTCTGACTTTATATCACTCAATCTCTGACTTTATATCTCTCAATCTCTGACTTTATATCTCAATTCTGACTTTATATCTTAATTCTGACTTTATATCACTCAATCTCTGACTTTATATCTCAATTCTGACTTTATATCTCAATTCTGACTTTATATCACTCAATCTCTGACTTTATATCTGAATTCTGACTTTATATCTCAATTCTGACTTTATATCTCAATTCTGACTTTATATCCCACAATCTCTGACTTTATATCTGAATTCTGACTTTATATCACTCAATTCTGACTTTATATCTCTCAATTCTGACTTTATATCTCAATTCTGACTTTATATCACTCAATCTCTGACTTTATATCTGAATTCTGACTTCATATCTCAATTCTGACAGTATATCTGAATTCTGACTTTATATCACAATTCTGACTTTATATCACAATTCTGACATTATATCTCAATTCTGACTTTATATCACTCAATTCTGACTTTATATCACTCAATCTCTGACTTTATATCTCTCAATCTCTGACTTTATATCTCAATTCTGACTTTATATCTCAATTCTGACTTTATATCACTCAATCTCTGACTTTATATCTGAATTCTGACTTTATATCTCAATTCTGACTTTATATCACTCAATCTCTGACTTTATATCTGAATTCTGACTTTATATCTCAATTCTGACTTTATATCTCAATTCTGACTTTATATCCCACAATCTCTGACTTTATATCTGAATTCTGACTTTTTTATCACTCAATTCTGACTTTATATCTCTCAATTCTGACTTTATATCTCAATTCTGACTTTATATCACTCAATCTCTGACTTTATATCTGAATTCTGACTTCATATCTCAATTCTGACAGTATATCTGAATTCTGACTTTATATCACAATTCTGACTTTATATCACAATTCTGACATTATATCTTAATTCTGACTTTATATCACTCAATTCTGACTTTATATCACTCAATCTCTGACTTTATATCTCTCAATCTCTGACTTTATATCTCAATTCTGACTTTATATCTCAATTCTGACTTTATATCACTCAATTCTGACTTTATATCTGAATTCTGACTTTACATCACTCAAATCTGACATTATATCTCTCAATTCTGACTTTATATCACTCAATTCTGACTTTATATCTCTCAATTCTGACTTTATATCACTCAATTCTGACTTTATATCACTCAATTCTGACTTTATATCACTCAATTCTGACTTTATATCTCTCAATTCTGACTTTATATCACTCAATTCTGACTTTATATCTCTCAATTCTGACTTTATATCACTCAATTCTGACTTTATATCACTCAATTCTGACTTTATATCACTCAATTCTGACTTTATATCTCAATTCTGACTTTATATCACTCAATTCTGACTTTATATCTCACAATCCTGACTTTATATCTCTCAATTCTGACTTTATATCACAATTCTGACATTATATCTCAATTCTGACTTTATATCTCACAATCCTGACTTTATATCTCTCAATTCTGACTTTATATCACAATTCTGACATTATATCTCAATTCTGACTTTATATCTCACAATCCTGACTTTATATCTCTCAATTCTGACTTTATATCACTCAATTCTGACTTTATATCTCTCAATTCTGACTTTATATCACTCAATTCTGACTTTATATCACTCAATTCTGACTTTATATCTCACAATCCTGACTTTATATCTCACAATCCTGACTTTATATCTCTCAATTCTGACTTTATATCACAATTCTGACATTATATCTCAATTCTGACTTTATATCACTCAATTCTGACTTTATATCTCACAATCCTGACTTTATATCTCTCAATTCTGACTTTATATCACTCAATTCTGACTTTATATCTCTCAATTCTGACTTTATATCACTCAATTCTGACTTTATATCACTCAATTCTGACTTTATATCTCACAATCCTGACTTTATATCTCACAATCCTGACTTTATATCTCTCAATTCTGACTTTATATCACAATTCTGACATTATATCTGAATTCTGACTTTACATCACTCAAATCTAACATTATATCTGAATTCTGACTTTATATCACAATTCTGACTTTATATCACAATTCTGACATTATATCTCAATTCTGACTTTATATCACTCAATTCTGACTTTATATCTGACTTCTGACTTTACATCACTCAAATCTGACATTATATCTGAATTCTGACTTTATATCACTCAATTCTGACTTTATATCTCTCAATTCTGACTTTATATCACTCAATTCTGACTTTATATCACTCAATTCTGACTTTATATCTCTCAATTCTGACTTTATATCACTCAATTCTGACTTTATATCACTCAATTCTGACTTTATATCACTCAATTCTGACTTTATATCTCAATTCTGACTTTATATCACTCAATTCTGACTTTATATCTCACAATCCTGACTTTATATCTCTCAATTCTGACTTTATATCACAATTCTGACATTATATCTCAATTCTGACTTTATATCACTCAATTCTGACTTTATATCTCACAATCCTGACTTTATATCTCTCAATTCTGACTTTATATCACTCAATTCTGACTTTATATCTCTCAATTCTGACTTTATATCACTCAATTCTGACTTTATATCACTCAATTCTGACTTTATATCTCACAATCCTGACTTTATATCTCACAATCCTGACTTTATATCTCTCAATTCTGACTTTATATCACAATTCTGACATTATATCTCAATTCTGACTTTATATCACTCAATTCTGACTTTATATCTCACAATCCTGACTTTATATCTCTCAATTCTGACTTTATATCACAATTCTGACATTATATCTGAATTCTGACTTTACATCACTCAAATCTGACATTATATCTGAATTCTGACTTTATATCACAATTCTGACTTTATATCACAATTCTGACATTATATCTCAGTTCTGACTTTATATCACTCAATTCTGACTTTATATCACTCAATTCTGACTTTATATCACTCAATTCTGACTTTATATCTCAATTCTGACTTTATATCACTCAATTCTGACTTTATATCTCACAATCCTGACTTTATATCTCTCAATTCTGACTTTATATCACAATTCTGACATTATATCTCAATTCTGACTTTATATCACTCAATTCTGACTTTATATCTCACAATCCTGACTTTATATCTCTCAATTCTGACTTTACATCACTCAATTCTGACTTTATATCTCTCAATTCTGACTTTATATCACTCAATTCTGACTTTATATCACTCAATTCTGACTTTATATCTCACAATCCTGACTTTATATCTCACAATCCTGACTTTATATCTCTCAATTCTGACTTTATATCACAATTCTGACATTATATCTCAATTCTGACTTTATATCACTCAATTCTGACTTTATATCTCACAATCCTGACTTTATATCTCTCAATTCTGACTTTATATCACAATTCTGACATTATATCTGAATTCTGACTTTACATCACTCAAATCTGAAATTATATCTGAATTCTGACTTTATATCACAATTCTGACTTTATATCACAATTCTGACATTATATCTCAGTTCTGACTTTATATCACTCAATTCTGACTTTATATCACTCAATTCTGACTTTATATCACTCAATTCTGACTTTATATCTCTCAATTCTGACTTTATATCACTCAATTCTGACTTTATATCACTCAATTCTGACTTTATATCTCTCAATTCTGACTTTATATCTCAATTCTGACTTTATATCACTCAATTCTGACTTTATATCTCACAATCCTGACTTTATATATCACAATTCTGACTTTATATCTCTCAATTCTGACTTTATGTCTCTCAATTCTGACTTTATATCACTCAATTCTGACTTTATATCACTCAATTCTGACTTTATATCACTCAATTCTGACTTTATATCACTCAATTCTGACTTTACATCACTCAAATCTGACATTATATCTGAATTCTGACTTTATATCACTCAATTCTGACTTTATATCTCTCAATTCTGACTTTATATCACTCAATTCTGACTTTATATCACTCAATTCTGACTTTATATCACTCAATTCTGACTTTATATCTCAATTCTGACTTTATATCACTCAATTCTGACTTTATATCTCACAATCCTGACTTTATATATCACAATTCTGACTTTATATCTCTCAATTCTGACTTTATGTCTCTCAATTCTGACTTTATATCACTCAATTCTGACTTTATATCACTCAATTCTGACTTTATATCACTCAATCTCTGACTTTATATCTGAATTCTGACATTATATCTGAATTCTGACTTTATATCACTCAATTCTGACTTTATATCACTCAATTCTGACTTTATATCTCTCAATTCTGACTTTATATCTCTCAATTCTGACTTTATATCTCTCAATCCTGACTTTATATCACTCAATCCTGACTTTATATCACTCAATTCTGACTTTAAATCTCTCAATTCTGACTTTATATCTCTCAATTCTGACTTTATATCACTCAATTCTGACTTTAAATCTCTCAATTCTGACTTTATATCACTCAATTCTGACTTTATATCTTAATTCTGACTTTATATCACTCAATTCTGACTTTATATCTCAATTCTGACTTTATATCACTCAATTCTGACTTTATATCTTAATTCTGACTTTATATCACTCAATTCTGACTTTATATCTCAATTCTGACTTTATATCTCTCAATTCTGACATTATATCTGAATTCTGACATTATATCTGAATTCTGACTTTATATCACTCAATCCTGACTTTATATCACTCAATTCTGACTTTATATCTCAATTCTGACTTTATATCTCTCAATTCTGACTTTATATCACTCAATTCTGACTTTATATCTCAATTCTGACTTTATATCACTCAATCTCTGACTTTATCTCAATTCTGACTTTAAATCTCTCAATTCTGACTTTATATCTCTCAATTCTGACTTTATATCACTCAATTCTGACTTTATATCACTCAATCTCTGACTTTATCTCAATTCTGACTTTATATCCCACAAATCTGACTTTATATCACTCAATTCTGACTATATCACTCAATCTCTGACTTTATATCTCAATTCTGACTTTATATCTCAATTCTGACTTTATATCACTCAATCTCTGACTTTATATCTCTCAATCTCTGACTTTATATCTCAATTCTGACTTTATATCTCAATTCTGACTTTATATCACTCAATCTCTGACTTTATATCTGAATTCTGACTTTATATCTCAATTCTGACTTTATATCTCAATTCTGACTTTATATCACTTAATTCTGACTTTAAAATCACTCAATTCTGACTTTATATCTCAATTCTGACTTTATATCACTCAATCTCTGACTTTATATCTGAATTCTGACATTATATCTGAATTCTGACTTTATATCACTCAATTCTGACATTATATCTGAATTCTGACATTATATCTGAATTCTGACTTTATATCACTCAATCCTGACTTTATATCACTCAATTCTGACTTTATATCTCAATTCTGACTTTATATCTCTCAATTCTGACTTTATATCACTCAATTCTGACTTTATATCTCAATTCTGACTTTATATCACTCAATCTCTGACTTTATCTCAATTCTGACTTTAAATCTCTCAATTCTGACTTTATATCTCTCAATTCTGACTTTATATCACTCAATTCTGACTTTATATCTCAATTCTGACTTTATATCACTCAATCTCTGACTTTATCTCAATTCTGACTTTATATCCCACAAATCTGACTTTATATCACTCAATTCTGACTATATCACTCAATCTCTGACTTTATATCTCAATTCTGACTTTATATCTCAATTCTGACTTTATATCACTCAATCTCTGACTTTATATCTCTCAATCTCTGACTTTATATCTCAATTCTGACTTTATATCTCAATTCTGACTTTATATCACTCAATCTCTGACTTTATATCTGAATTCTGACTTTATATCTCAATTCTGACTTTATATCACTCAATCTCTGACTTTATATCTGAATTCTGACTTTATATCTCAATTCTGACTTTATATCTCAATTCTGACTTTATATCCCACAATCTCTGACTTTATATCTGAATTCTGACTTTATATCACTCAATTCTGACTTTATATCTCTCAATTCTGACTTTATATCTCAATTCTGACTTTATATCACTCAATCTCTGACTTTATATCTGAATTCTGACTTCATATCTCAATTCTGACAGTATATCTGAATTCTGACTTTATATCACAATTCTGACTTTATATCACAATTCTGACATTATATCTCAATTCTGACTTTATATCACTCAATTCTGACTTTATATCACTCAATCTCTGACTTTATATCTCTCAATCTCTGACTTTATATCTCAATTCTGACTTTATATCTCAATTCTGACTTTATATCACTCAATCTCTGACTTTATATCTGAATTCTGACTTTATATCTCAATTCTGACTTTATATCACTCAATCTCTGACTTTATATCTGAATTCTGACTTTATATCTCAATTCTGACTTTATATCTCAATTCTGACTTTATTTCCCACAATCTCTGACTTTATATCTGAATTCTGACTTTATATCACTCAATTCTGACTTTATATCTCTCAATTCTGACTTTATATCTCAATTCTGACTTTATATCACTCAATCTCTGACTTTATATCTGAATTCTGACTTCATATCTCAATTCTGACAGTATATCTGAATTCTGACTTTATATCACAATTCTGACTTTATATCACAATTCTGACATTATATCTCAATTCTGACTTTATATCACTCAATTCTGACTTTATATCACTCAATTCTGACTTTATATCTGAATTCTGACTTTACATCACTCAAATCTGACATTATATCTCTCAATTCTGACTTTATATCACTCAATTCTGACTTTATATCTCTCAATTCTGACTTTATATCACTCAATTCTGACTTTATATCACTCAATTCTGACTTTATATCACTCAATTCTGACTTTATATCTCTCAATTCTGACTTTATATCACTCAATTCTGACTTTATATCTCTCAATTCTGACTTTATATCACTCAATTCTGACTTTATATCACTCAATTCTGACTTTTTATCACTCAATTCTGACTTTATATCTCAATTCTGACTTTATATCACTCAATTCTGACTTTATATCTCACAATCCTGACTTTATATCTCTCAATTCTGACTTTATATCTCACAATCCTGACTTTATATCTCACAATCCTGACTTTATATCTCTCAATTCTGACTTTATATCACAATTCTGACATTATATCTCAATTCTGACTTTATATCACTCAATTCTGACTTTATATCTCACAATCCTGACTTTATATCTCTCAATTCTGACTTTATATCACAATTCTGACATTATATCTCAATTCTGACTTTATATCACTCAATTCTGACTTTATATCACTCAATTCTGACTTTATATCTCAATTCTGACTTTATATCACTCAATTCTGACTTTATATCTCACAATCCTGACTTTATATCTCTCAATTCTGACTTTATATCACAATTCTGACATTATATCTCAATTCTGACTTTATATCTCACAATCCTGACTTTATATCTCTCAATTCTGACTTTATATCACTCAATTCTGACTTTATATCTCTCAATTCTGACTTTATATCACTCAATTCTGACTTTATATCACTCAATTCTGACTTTATATCTCACAATCCTGACTTTATATCTCACAATCCTGACTTTATATCTCTCAATTCTGACTTTATATCACAATTCTGACATTATATCTCAATTCTGACTTTATATCACTCAATTCTGACTTTATATCTCACAATCCTGACTTTATATCTCTCAATTCTGACTTTATATCACTCAATTCTGACTTTATATCTCTCAATTCTGACTTTATATCACTCAATTCTGACTTTATATCACTCAATTCTGACTTTATATCTCACAATCCTGACTTTATATCTCACAATCCTGACTTTATATCTCTCAATTCTGACTTTATATCACAATTCTGACATTATATCTCAATTCTGACTTTATATCACTCAATTCTGACTTTATATCTCACAATCCTGACTTTATATCTCACAATCCTGACTTTATATCTCTCAATTCTGACTTTATATCACTCAATTCTGACTTTATATCTCACAATCCTGACTTTATATCTCTCAATTCTGACTTTATATCACTCAATTCTGACTTTATATCTCACAATCCTGACTTTATATCTCTCAATTCTGACTTTATATCTCTCAATCCTGACTTTATATCACAATTCTGACATTATATCTCAATTCTGACTTTATATCACTCAATTCTGACTTTATATCTCACAATCCTGACTTTATATATCACAATTCTGACTTTATATCTCTCAATTCTGACTTTATGTCTCTCAATTCTGACTTTATATCACTCAAGTCTGACTTTATATCACTCAATTCTGACTTTATATCACTCAATTCTGACTTTATATCTCACAATTCTGACTTTATATCACAATTCTGACATTATATCTCAATTCTGACTTTATATCACTCAATTCTGACTTTATATCACTCAATCCTGACTTTATATCACTCAATTCTGACTTTATATCTCTCAATTCTGACTTTATATCTCTCAATTCTGACTTTATATCTCTCAATTCTGACTTTATATCTCTCAATTCTGACTTTATATCACTCAATTCTGACTTTATATCACTCAATTCTGACTTTATATCACTCAATTCTGACTTTATATCTCTCAATTCTGACTTTATATCTCACAATTCTGACTTTATATCACAATTCTGACATTATATCTCAATTCTGACTTTATATCACTCAATTCTGACTTTATATCACTCAATTCTGACTTTATATCACAATTCTGACATTATATCTCAATTCTGACTTTATATCACTCAATTCTGACATTATATGACTCAATCCTGACTTTATATCACTCAATTCTGACTTTATATCACTCAATTCTGACTTTATATCACTCAATCCTGACTTTATATCACTCAATTCTGACTTTATATCACTCAATTCTGACTTTATATCTCACAATTCTGACTTTATATCACTCAATTCTGACTTTATATCACTCAATCCTGACTTTATATCACTCAATTCTGACTTTATATCACTCAATTCTGACTTTATATCACTCAATTCTGACTTTATATCTCAATTCTGACTTTATATCTCTCAATTCTGACTTTATATCTCAATTCTGACTTTATATCTCTCAATTCTGACAGTATATCTGAATTCTGACTTTATATCACAATTCTGACTTTATATCACAATTCTGACATTATATCTCAATTCTGACTTTATATCACTCAATTCTGACTTTATATCTGAATTCTGACTTTATATCTCTCAATTCTGACTTTATGTCTCTCAATTCTGACTTTATATCTCTCAATTCTGACTTTATATCTCAATTCTGACTTTATATCACAATTCTGACTTTATATCTCTCAATTCTGACTTTATATCTCTCAATTCTGACTTTATATCTCTCAATTCTGACTTTATGTCTCTCAATTCTGACTTTATATCACTCAATTCTGACTTTATATCTCTCAATTCTGACTTTATATCTCAATTCTGACTTTATATCTCTCAATTCTGACAGTATATCTGAATTCTGACTTTATATCACAATTCTGACTTTATATCACAATTCTGACATTATATCTCAATTCTGACTTTATATCACTCAATTCTGACTTTATATCACTCAATTCTGACTTTATATCTGAATTCTGACTTTACATCACTCAAATCTGACATTATATCTGAATTCTGACTTTATATCACTCAATTCTGACTTTATATCTCTCAATTCTGACTTTATATCACTCAATTCTGACTTTATATCACTCAATTCTGACTTTATATCACTCAATTCTGACTTTATATCTCAATTCTGACTTTATATCACTCAATTCTGACTTTATATCTCACAATTCTGACTTTATATATCACAATTCTGACTTTATATCTCTCAATTCTGACTTTATGTCTCTCAATTCTGACTTTATATCACTCAATTCTGACTTTATATCACTCAATTCTTACTTTATGTCTCTCAATTCTGACTTTATATCACTCAATTCTGACTTTATATCACTCAATTCTGACTTTATATCTCAATTCTGACTTTATATCTCAATTCTGACTTTATATCACTCAATCTCTGACTTTATATCTCTCAATCTCTGACTTTATATCTCAATTCTGACTTTATATCTCAATTCTGACTTTATATCACTCAATCTCTGACTTTATATCTGAATTCTGACTTTATATCTCAATTCTGACTTTATATCTCAATTCTGACTTTATATCACTTAATTCTGACTTTAAAATCACTCAATTCTGACTTTATATCTCAATTCTGACTTTATATCACTCAATCTCTGACTTTATATCTGAATTCTGACATTATATCTGAATTCTGACTTTATATCACTCAATTCTGACATTATATCTGAATTCTGACATTATATCTGAATTCTGACTTTATATCACTCAATCCTGACTTTATATCACTCAATTCTGACTTTATATCTCAATTCTGACTTTATATCTCTCAATTCTGACTTTATATCACTCAATTCTGACTTTATATCTCAATTCTGACTTTATATCACTCAATCTCTGACTTTATCTCAATTCTGACTTTAAATCTCTCAATTCTGACTTTATATCTCTCAATTCTGACTTTATATCACTCAATTCTGACTTTATATCTCAATTCTGACTTTATATCACTCAATCTCTGACTTTATCTCAATTCTGACTTTATATCCCACAAATCTGACTTTATATCACTCAATTCTGACTATATCACTCAATCTCTGACTTTATATCTCAATTCTGACTTTATATCTCAATTCTGACTTTATATCACTCAATCTCTGACTTTATATCTCTCAATCTCTGACTTTATATCTCAATTCTGACTTTATATCTCAATTCTGACTTTATATCACTCAATCTCTGACTTTATATCTGAATTCTGACTTTATATCTCAATTCTGACTTTATATCACTCAATCTCTGACTTTATATCTGAATTCTGACTTTATATCTCAATTCTGACTTTATATCTCAATTCTGACTTTATATCCCACAATCTCTGACTTTATATCTGAATTCTGACTTTATATCACTCAATTCTGACTTTATATCTCTCAATTCTGACTTTATATCTCAATTCTGACTTTATATCACTCAATCTCTGACTTTATATCTGAATTCTGACTTCATATCTCAATTCTGACAGTATATCTGAATTCTGACTTTATATCACAATTCTGACTTTATATCACAATTCTGACATTATATCTCAATTCTGACTTTATATCACTCAATTCTGACTTTATATCACTCAATCTCTGACTTTATATCTCTCAATCTCTGACTTTATATCTCAATTCTGACTTTATATCTCAATTCTGACTTTATATCACTCAATCTCTGACTTTATATCTGAATTCTGACTTTATATCTCAATTCTGACTTTATATCACTCAATCTCTGACTTTATATCTGAATTCTGACTTTATATCTCAATTCTGACTTTATATCTCAATTCTGACTTTATTTCCCACAATCTCTGACTTTATATCTGAATTCTGACTTTATATCACTCAATTCTGACTTTATATCTCTCAATTCTGACTTTATATCTCAATTCTGACTTTATATCACTCAATCTCTGACTTTATATCTGAATTCTGACTTCATATCTCAATTCTGACAGTATATCTGAATTCTGACTTTATATCACAATTCTGACTTTATATCACAATTCTGACATTATATCTCAATTCTGACTTTATATCACTCAATTCTGACTTTATATCACTCAATTCTGACTTTATATCTGAATTCTGACTTTACATCACTCAAATCTGACATTATATCTCTCAATTCTGACTTTATATCACTCAATTCTGACTTTATATCTCTCAATTCTGACTTTATATCACTCAATTCTGACTTTATATCACTCAATTCTGACTTTATATCACTCAATTCTGACTTTATATCACTCAATTCTGACTTTATATCTGAATTCTGACTTTACATCACTCAAATCTGACATTATATCTCTCAATTCTGACTTTATATCACTCAATTCTGACTTTATATCTCTCAATTCTGACTTTATATCACTCAATTCTGACTTTATATCACTCAATTCTGACTTTATATCACTCAATTCTGACTTTATATCTCTCAATTCTGACTTTATATCACTCAATTCTGACTTTATATCTCTCAATTCTGACTTTATATCACTCAATTCTGACTTTATATCACTCAATTCTGACTTTTTATCACTCAATTCTGACTTTATATCTCAATTCTGACTTTATATCACTCAATTCTGACTTTATATCTCACAATCCTGACTTTATATCTCTCAATTCTGACTTTATATCTCACAATCCTGACTTTATATCTCACAATCCTGACTTTATATCTCTCAATTCTGACTTTATATCACAATTCTGACATTATATCTCAATTCTGACTTTATATCACTCAATTCTGACTTTATATCTCACAATCCTGACTTTATATCTCTCAATTCTGACTTTATATCACAATTCTGACATTATATCTCAATTCTGACTTTATATCACTCAATTCTGACTTTATATCACTCAATTCTGACTTTATATCTCAATTCTGACTTTATATCACTCAATTCTGACTTTATATCTCACAATCCTGACTTTATATCTCTCAATTCTGACTTTATATCACAATTCTGACATTATATCTCAATTCTGACTTTATATCTCACAATCCTGACTTTATATCTCTCAATTCTGACTTTATATCACTCAATTCTGACTTTATATCTCTCAATTCTGACTTTATATCACTCAATTCTGACTTTATATCACTCAATTCTGACTTTATATCTCACAATCCTGACTTTATATCTCACAATCCTGACTTTATATCTCTCAATTCTGACTTTATATCACAATTCTGACATTATATCTCAATTCTGACTTTATATCACTCAATTCTGACTTTATATCTCACAATCCTGACTTTATATCTCTCAATTCTGACTTTATATCACTCAATTCTGACTTTATATCTCTCAATTCTGACTTTATATCACTCAATTCTGACTTTATATCACTCAATTCTGACTTTATATCTCACAATCCTGACTTTATATCTCACAATCCTGACTTTATATCTCTCAATTCTGACTTTATATCACAATTCTGACATTATATCTCAATTCTGACTTTATATCACTCAATTCTGACTTTATATCTCACAATCCTGACTTTATATCTCACAATCCTGACTTTATATCTCTCAATTCTGACTTTATATCACTCAATTCTGACTTTATATCTCACAATCCTGACTTTATATCTCTCAATTCTGACTTTATATCACTCAATTCTGACTTTATATCTCACAATCCTGACTTTATATCTCTCAATTCTGACTTTATATCTCTCAATCCTGACTTTATATCACAATTCTGACATTATATCTCAATTCTGACTTTATATCACTCAATTCTGACTTTATATCTCACAATCCTGACTTTATATATCACAATTCTGACTTTATATCTCTCAATTCTGACTTTATGTCTCTCAATTCTGACTTTATATCACTCAATTCTGACTTTATATCACTCAATTCTGACTTTATATCACTCAATTCTGACTTTATATCTCACAATTCTGACTTTATATCACAATTCTGACATTATATCTCAATTCTGACTTTATATCACTCAATTCTGACTTTATATCACTCAATCCTGACTTTATATCACTCAATTCTGACTTTATATCTCTCAATTCTGACTTTATATCTCTCAATTCTGACTTTATATCTCTCAATTCTGACTTTATATCTCTCAATTCTGACTTTATATCACTCAATTCTGACTTTATATCACTCAATTCTGACTTTATATCACTCAATTCTGACTTTATATCTCTCAATTCTGACTTTATATCACTCAATTCTGACTTTATATCACTCAATTCTGACTTTATATCTCTCAATTCTGACTTTATATCACAATTCTGACATTATATCTCAATTCTGACTTTATATCACTCAATTCTGACTTTATATCACTCAATTCTGACTTTATATCACAATTCTGACATTATATCTCAATTCTGACTTTATATCACTCAATTCTGACATTATATGACTCAATCCTGACTTTATATCACTCAATTCTGACTTTATATCACTCAATTCTGACTTTATATCACTCAATCCTGACTTTATATCACTCAATTCTGACTTTATATCACTCAATTCTGACTTTATATCTCACAATTCTGACTTTATATCACTCAATTCTGACTTTATATCACTCAATCCTGACTTTATATCACTCAATTCTGACTTTATATCACTCAATTCTGACTTTATATCACTCAATTCTGACTTTATATCTCAATTCTGACTTTATATCTCTCAATTCTGACTTTATATCTCAATTCTGACTTTATATCTCTCAATTCTGACAGTATATCTGAATTCTGACTTTATATCACAATTCTGACTTTATATCACAATTCTGACATTATATCTCAATTCTGACTTTATATCACTCAATTCTGACTTTATATCTGAATTCTGACTTTATATCTCTCAATTCTGACTTTATGTCTCTCAATTCTGACTTTATATCTCTCAATTCTGACTTTATATCTCAATTCTGACTTTATATCACAATTCTGACTTTATATCTCTCAATTCTGACTTTATATCTCTCAATTCTGACTTTATATCTCTCAATTCTGACTTTATGTCTCTCAATTCTGACTTTATATCACTCAATTCTGACTTTATATCACTCAATTCTGACTTTATATCACTCAATCTCTGACTTTATATCTGAATTCTGACATTATATCTGAATTCTGACTTTATATCACTCAATTCTGACTTTATATCACAATTCTGACATTATATCTCAATTCTGACTTTATATCACTCAATTCTGACTTTATATCACTCAATTCTGACTTTATATCTGAATTCTGACTTTACATCACTCAAATCTGACATTATATCTGAATTCTGACTTTATATCACTCAATTCTGACTTTATATCTCTCAATTCTGACTTTATATCACTCAATTCTGACTTTATATCACTCAATTCTGACTTTATATCACTCAATTCTGACTTTATATCTCAATTCTGACTTTATATCACTCAATTCTGACTTTATATCTCACAATTCTGACTTTATATATCACAATTCTGACTTTATATCTCTCAATTCTGACTTTATGTCTCTCAATTCTGACTTTATATCACTCAATTCTGACTTTATATCACTCAATTCTTACTTTATGTCTCTCAATTCTGACTTTATATCACTCAATTCTGACTTTATATCACTCAATTCTGACTTTATATCACTCAATTCTGACTTTATATCACTCAATTCTGACTTTATATCTCACAATTCTGACTTTATATCTCACAATTCTGACATTATATCTCAATTCTGACTTTTTATCTCTCAATTCTGACTTTATATCTCTCAATTCTGACTTTATATCACTCAATTCTGACTTTATTTCTCAATTCTGACTTTATATCTCAATTCTGACTTTATATCACTCAATCCTGACTTTATATCTGAATTCTGACTTTATATCCAACAATTCTGACTTTATATCTCTCAATTCTGACTTTATATCACTCAATTCTGACTTTATATCTCTCAATTCTGACTTTATATCACTCAATTCTGACTTTATATCTCTCAATTCTGACTTTATATCACAATTCTGACTTTATATCACTCAATTCTGACTTTATATCTCTCAATTCTGACTTTATATCTCACAATCCTGACTTTATATCTCACAATTCTGACTTTATATTACTCAATTCTGACTTTATATCTCCCAATCCTGACTTTATATCACTCAGTTCTGACTTTATATCTCTCAATTCTGACTTTATATCTCCCAATCCTGACTTTATATTACTCAATTCTGACTTTATATCACTCAATCCTGACTTTATATCTCTCAATTCTGACTTTATATCTCAACTCTGACTTTATATCTCACAATTCTGACTTTATATCTCTCAATTCTGACTTTATATCTCTCAATTTTGACTTTATATCACTCAATTCTGACTTTATATTTGAATTCTGACTTTATATCACTCAATCTCTGACTTTATATCTGAATTCTGACTTTATATCTCACAATTCTGACTTTATATCTGAATTCTGACTTTATATCACAATTCTGTCAATATATATCACAATTCTGACTTTATATCTCTCAATTCTGACTTTATATCACTCAATTCTGACTTTATATCACAATTCTGTCATTATATCACAATTCTGACTTTATATCTCTCAATTCTGACTTTATATCACTCAATCCTGACTTTATATCTCTCAATTCTGACTTTATATCTCTCAATTCTGACTTTATATCTCTCAATTCTGACTTTATATCTCTCAATTCTGACTTTATGTCTCTCAATTCTGACTTTATATCTCTCAATTCTGACTTTATATCTCTCAATTCTGACTTTATGTCTCTCAATTCTGACTTTATATCACTCAATTCTGACTTTATATCTCTCAATTCTGACTTTATGTCTCACAATTCTGACTTTATATCTCTCAATTCTGACTTTATGTCTCTCAATTCTGACTTTATATCTCTCAATTCTGACTTTATATCTCTCAATTCTGACTTTATATCTCTCAATTCTGACTTTATGTCTCTCAATTCTGACTTTATATCACTTAATTCTGACTTTATATCTCTCAATTCTGACTTTATATCTCTCAATTCTGGCTTTAATATACTCAATCCTGACTATATCATTGAGTGATATAAAGTCAGAATGGAGAGATATAAAGTCAGAATTGAGAGATATAAAGTCAGAATTGAGATATAAAGTCAGAATTGAGATATAAAGTCAGAATTGAGAGATATAAAGTCAGAATAGAGAGATATAAAGTCAGAATTGTGAGATATAAAGTCAGAGTTGAGATATAAAGTCAGAATTGAGAGATATAAAGTCAGAGTTGAGATATAAAGTCAGAATTGAGAGATATAAAGTCAGAATTGAGAGATATAAAGTCAGAATTGAGTGATATAAAGTCAGGATTGAGTGATAAAAAAGTCAGAATTGAGTGATATAAAGTCAGAATTGAGTGATATAAAGTCAGAATTGAGAGATATAAAGTCAGAATTGAGTGATATAAAGTCAGAATTAGGAGATATAAAGTCAGAATTGAGAGATATAAAGTCAGAATTGAGTGATATAAAGTCAGGATTGAGTGATATAAAGTCAGAATTGAGAGATATAAAGTCAGAATTGAGAGATATAAAGTCAGAATTGAGAGATATAAAGTCAGAATTGAGTGATATAAAGTCAGAATTGAGTGATATAAGTCAGAATTGAGAGATATAAAGTCAGAATTGAGTGATATAAAGTCAGAATTGAGTGATATAAAGTCAGAATTGAGTGATATAAAGTCAGAATTGAGTGATATAAGTCAGAATTGAGTGATATAAAGTCAGGATTGAGTGATATAATGTCAGAATTGTGAGATATAAAGTCAGAATTGTGAGATATAAAGTCAGAATTGAGTGATATAAAGTCAGAATTGAGTGATATAATGTCAGAATTGTGAGATATAAAGTCAGAATTGTGAGATATAAAGTCAGAATTGAGTGATATAAAGTCAGAATTGAGTGATATAAGTCAGAATTGTGAGATATAAAGTCAGAATTGAGTGATATAAAGTCAGAATTGAGTGATATAAAGTCAGAATTGAGTGATATAAAGTCAGAATTGAGTGATATAAGTCAGAATTGAGAGATATAAAGTCAGGATTGAGTGATATAATGTCAGAATTGTGAGATATAAAGTCAGAATTGTGAGATATAAAGTCAGAATTGAGTGATATAAAGTCAGAATTGAGTGATATAATGTCAGAATTGTGAGATATAAAGTCAGAATTGAGAGATATAAAGTCAGAATTGAGTGATATAAAGTCAGAATTGAGTGATATAAAGTCAGGATTGAGAGATATAAAGTCAGGATTGAGTGATATAAAGTCAGAATTGAGTGATATAAAGTCAGAATTGAGTGATATAAAGTCAGAATTGAGTGATATAAAGTCAGAATTGAGTGATATAAAGTCAGAATTGAGTGATATAAAGTCAGAATTGAGTGATATAAAGTCAGGATTGAGTGATATAAAGTCAGAATTGAGTGATATAAAGTCAGAATTGTGAGATATAAAGTCAGGATTGAGTGATATAAAGTCAGAATTGAGTGATATAAAGTCAGGATTGAGTGATATAAAGTCATAATTGAGTGATATAAAGTCAGGATTGAGTGATATAAAGTCAGAATTGTGAGATATAAAGTCAGAATTGAGAGATATAAAGTCAGAATTGAGAGATATAAAGTCAGAATTGTGAGATATAAAGTCAGAGTTGAGATATAAAGTCAGAATTGAGTGATATAAAGTCAGAATTGTGAGATATAAAGTCAGAATTGAGAGATATAAAGTCAGAATTGAGAGATATAAAGTCAGAATTGTGAGATATAAAGTCAGAGTTGAGATATAAAGTCAGAATTGAGAGATATAAAGTCAGGATTGAGTGATATAAAGTCAGAATTGAGAGATATAAAGTCAGAATTGAGAGATATAAAGTCAGGATTGAGTGATATAAAGTCAGAATTGAGAGATATAAAGTCAGAGTTGAGATATAAAGTCAGAATTGTGAGATATAAAGTCAGAATTGAGAGATATAAAGTCAGAATTGAGAGATATAAAGTCAGAATTGAGTGATATAAAGTCAGGATTGAGTGATAAAAAAGTCAGAATTGAGTGATATAAAGTCAGAATTGAGTGATATAAAGTCAGAATTGAGAGATATAAAGTCAGAATTGAGTGATATAAAGTCAGAATTGGGAGATATAAAGTCAGAATTGAGAGATATGAAGTCAGAATTGAGTGATATAAAGTCAGGATTGAGTGATATAAAGTCAGAATTGAGAGATATAAAGTCAGAATTGAGAGATATAAAGTCAGAATTGAGTGATATAAAGTCAGAATTGAGTGATATAAAGTCAGAATTGAGAGATATAAAGTCAGAATTGAGAGATATAAAGTCAGAATTGTGAGATATAAAGTCAGAATTGAGTGATATAAAGTCAGAATTGAGTGATATAAAGTCAGAATTGAGAGATATAAAGTCAGAATTGAGAGATATAAAGTCAGAATTGAGTGATATAAGTCAGAATTGAGAGATATAAAGTCAGAATTGAGTGATATAAAGTCAGAATTGAGAGATATAAAGTCAGAATTGAGTGATATAAAGTCAGAATTGAGTGATATAAGTCAGAATTGTGAGATATAAAGTCAGAATTGAGTGATATAAAGTCAGAATTGAGTGATATAAAGTCAGAATTGAGTGATATAAAGTCAGAATTGAGTGATATAAGTCAGAATTGAGAGATATAAAGTCAGGATTGAGTGATATAATGTCAGAATTGTGAGATATAAAGTCAGAATTGTGAGATATAAAGTCAGAATTGAGTGATATAAAGTCAGAATTGAGTGATATAATGTCAGAATTGTGAGATATAAAGTCAGAATTGAGAGATATAAAGTCAGAATTGAGTGATATAAAGTCAGAATTGAGTGATATAAAGTCAGGATTGAGAGATATAAAGTCAGGATTGAGTGATATAAAGTCAGAATTGAGTGATATAAAGTCAGAATTGAGTGATATAAAGTCAGAATTGAGTGATATAAAGTCAGAATTGAGTGATATAAAGTCAGAATTGAGTGATATAAAGTCAGGATTGAGTGATATAAAGTCAGAATTGTGAGATATAAAGTCAGAATTGAGTGATATAAAGTCAGAATTGAGAGATATAAAGTCAGAATTGTGAGATATAAAGTCAGAGTTGAGATATAAAGTCAGAATTGTGATATAAAGTCAGAATTGAGTGATATAAAGTCAGAATTGAGTGATATAAAGTCAGAATTGAGTGATATAAAGTCAGAATTGAGTGATATAAAGTCAGAATTGTGAGATATAAAGTCAGGATTGAGTGATATAAAGTCAGAATTGAGTGATATAAAGTCAGGATTGAGTGATATAAAGTCATAATTGAGTGATATAAAGTCAGGATTGAGTGATATAAAGTCAGAATTGTGAGATATAAAGTCAGAATTGAGTGATATAATGTCAGAATTGAGAGATATAAAGTCAGAATTGTGAGATATAAAGTCAGAATTGAGAGATATAAAGTCAGAATTGAGAGATATAAAGTCAGAATTGTGAGATATAAAGTCAGAGTTGAGATATAAAGTCAGAATTGAGTGATATAAAGTCAGAATTGTGAGATATAAAGTCAGAATTGAGAGATATAAAGTCAGAATTGTGAGATATAAAGTCAGAGTTGAGATATAAAGTCAGAATTGAGAGATATAAAGTCAGGATTGAGTGATATAAAGTCAGAATTGAGAGATATAAAGTCAGAATTGAGAGATATAAAGTCAGAATTGAGTGATATAAAGTCAGAATTGAGGGATATAAAGTCAGAGTTGAGATATAAAGTCAGAATTGTGAGATATAAAGTCAGAATTGAGAGATATAAAGTCAGAATTGAGAGATATAAAGTCAGAATTGAGTGATATAAAGTCAGGATTGAGTGATAAAAAAGTCAGAATTGAGTGATATAAAGTCAGAATTGAGTGATATAAAGTCAGAATTGAGAGATATAAAGTCAGAATTGAGTGATATAAAGTCAGAATTGGGAGATATAAAGTCAGAATTGAGAGATATGAAGTCAGAATTGAGTGATATAAAGTCAGGATTGAGTGATATAAAGTCAGAATTGAGAGATATAAAGTCAGAATTGAGAGATATAAAGTCAGAATTGAGTGATATAAAGTCAGAATTGAGTGATATAAAGTCAGAATTGAGAGATATAAAGTCAGAATTGAGAGATATAAAGTCAGAATTGTGAGATATAAAGTCAGAATTGAGTGATATAAAGTCAGAATTGAGTGATATAAAGTCAGAATTGAGAGATATAAAGTCAGAATTGTGAGATATAAAGTCAGAATTGAGTGATATAAAGTCAGAATTGAGTGATATAAAGTCAGAATTGTGAGATATAAAGTCAGAATTGAGAGATATAAAGTCAGAATTGAGAGATATAAAGTCAGAATTGAGAGATATAAAGTCAGAATTGAGTGATATAAGTCAGAATTGAGAGATATAAAGTCAGAATTGAGTGATATAAAGTCAGAATTGAGTGATATAAAGTCAGAATTGAGTGATATAAAGTCAGAATTGAGTGATATAAGTCAGAATTGAGAGATATAAAGTCAGGATTGAGTGATATATTGTCAGAATTGTGAGATATAAAGTCAGAATTGTGAGATATAAAGTCAGAATTGAGTGATATAAAGTCAGAATTGTGAGATATAAAGTCAGAATTGAGAGATATAAAGTCAGAATTGAGTGATATAAAGTCAGGATTGAGAGATATAAAGTCAGGATTGAGTGATATAAAGTCAGAATTGAGTGATATAAAGTCAGGATTGAGTGATATAAAGTCAGAATTGTGAGATATAAAGTCAGAATTGAGTGATATAATGTCAGAATTGAGTGATATAAAGTCAGAATTGTGAGATATAAAGTCAGAATTGTGAGTCAGAATTGAGTGATATAAAGTCAGAATTGAGTGATATAAAGTCAGAATTGAGTGATATAAAGTCAGAATTGAGTGATATAAAGTCAGAATTGAGTGATATAAAGTCAGGATTGAGAGATATAAAGTCAGGATTGAGTGATATAAAGTCAGAATTGAGTGATATAAAATCAGAATTGAGTGATATAAAGTCAGAATTGAGTGATATAAAGTCAGGATTGAGAGATATAAAGTCAGGATTGAGTGATATAAAGTCAGAATTGAGTGATATAAAGTCAGAATTGAGTGATATAAAGTCAGAATTGAGTGATATAAAGTCAGGATTGAGAGATATAAAGTCAGAATTGAGTGATATAAAGTCAGAATTGAGTGATATAAAGTCAGGATTGAGAGATATAAAGTCAGGATTGAGTGATATAAAGTCAGAATTGAGTGATATAAAGTCAGGATTGAGTGATATAAAGTCAGAATTGTGAGATATAAAGTCAGAATTGAGTGATATAATGTCAGAATTGAGTGATATAAAGTCAGAATTGTGAGATATAAAGTCAGAATTGTGAGTCAGAATTGAGTGATATAAAGTCAGAATTGAGTGATATAAAGTCAGAATTGAGTGATATAAAGTCAGAATTGAGTGATATAAAGTCAGAATTGAGTGATATAAAGTCAGGATTGAGAGATATAAAGTCAGGATTGAGTGATATAAAGTCAGAATTGAGTGATATAAAATCAGAATTGAGTGATATAAAGTCAGAATTGAGTGATATAAAGTCAGAATTGAGTGATATAAAGTCAGAATTGAGTGATATAAAGTCAGGATTGAGAGATATATATAGTCAGGATTGAGTGATATAAAGTCAGAATTGAGTGATATAAAGTCAGAATTGAGTGATATAAAGTCAGAATTGAGTGAAATAAAGTCAGGATTGAGAGATATAAAGTCAGGATTGAGTGATATAAAGTCAGAATTGAGTGATATAAAGTCAGAATTGAGTGATATAAAGTCAGAATTGAGTGATATAAAGTCAGAATTGAGTGATATAAAGTCAGAATTGTGAGATATAAAGTCAGGATTGAGTGATATAAAGTCAGAATTGAGTGATATAAAGTCAGGATTGAGTGATATAAAGTCAGAATTGTGAGATATAAAGTCAGAATTGAGTGATATAATGTCAGAATTGAGAGATATAAAGTCAGAATTGTGAGATATAAAGTCAGAATTGAGAGATATAAAGTCAGAATTGAGAGATATAAAGTCAGAATTGTGAGATATAAAGTCAGAGTTGAGATATAAAGTCAGAATTGAGTGATATAAAGTCAGAATTGTGAGATATAAAGTCAGAATTGAGAGATATAAAGTCAGAATTGTGAGATATAAAGTCAGAGTTGAGATATAAAGTCAGAATTGAGTGATATAAAGTCAGAATTGAGTGATATAAAGTCAGAATTGAGAGATATAAAGTCAGAATTGAGAGATATAAAGTCAGAATTGTGAGATATAAAGTCAGAGTTGAGATATAAAGTCAGAATTGAGAGATATAAAGTCAGAATTCAGATATAAAGTCAGAATTGAGAGATATAAAGTCAGAATTGAGAGATATAAAGTCAGAATTGAGTGATATAAAGTCAGAATTGAGAGATATAAAGTCAGAATTGAGAGATATAAAGTCAGAATTGAGAGATATAAAGTCAGAATTGAGTGATATAAAGTCAGAATTGAGAGATATAAAGTCAGAATTGAGAGATATAAAGTCAGAATTTAGATATAAAGTCAGAATTGAGAGATATAAAGTCAGAATTGAGAGATATAAAGTCAGAATTGTGAGATATAAAGTCAGAATTGAGAGATATAAAGTCAGAATTGAGAGATATAAAGTCAGAATTGTGAGATATAAAGTCAGAGTTGAGATATAAAGTCAGAATTGTGAGATATAAAGTCAGAGTTGAGATATAAAGTCAGAATTGAGAGATATAAAGTCAGAGTTGAGATATAAAGTCAGAATTGTGAGATATAAAGTCAGAATTGAGTGATATAAAGTCAGGATTGAGAGATATAAAGTCAGAATTGAGTGATATAAAGTCAGGATTGAGTGATAAAAAAGTCAGAATTGAGTGATATAAAGTCAGAATTGGGAGATATAAAGTCAGAATTGAGTGATATAAAGTCAGAATTGGGAGATATAAAGTCAGAATTGAGTGATATAAAGTCAGAATTGGGAGATATAAAGTCAGAATTGAGAGATATAAAGTCAGAATTGAGTGATATAAAGTCAGGATTGAGTGATATAAAGTCAGAATTGAGAGATATAAAGTCAGAATTGAGAGATATAAAGTCAGAATTGAGTGATATAAAGTCAGAATTGAGAGATATAAAGTCAGAATTGAGAGATATAAAGTCAGAATTGAGAGATATAAAGTCAGAATTGAGTGATATAAAGTCAGAATTGAGTGATATAAGTGAGAATTGAGAGATATAAAGTCAGAATTGAGTGATATAAAGTCAGAATTGAGTGATATAAAGTCAGAATTGAGTGATATAAAGTCAGAATTGAGTGATATAAAGTCAGAATTGAGTGATATAAAGTCAGAATTGAGTGATATAATGTCAGAATTGTGAGATATAAAGTCAGAATTGTGAGATATAAAGTCAGAATTGAGTGATATAAAGTCAGAATTGTGAGATATAAAGTCAGAATTGAGAGATATAAAGTCAGAATTGAGTGATATAAAGTCAGAATTGAGTGATATAAAGTCAGAATTGAGAGATATAAAGTCAGAATTGAGTGATATAAAGTCAGAATTGAGTGATATAAAGTCAGAATTGTGAGATATAAAGTCAGAATTGAGTGATATAAAGTCAGAATTGTGAGATATAAAGTCAGAATTGAGAGATATAAAGTCAGAATTGAGTGATATAAAGTCAGAATTGAGTGATATAAAGTCAGAATTGAGTGATATAAAGTCAGAATTGAGTGATATAAAGTCAGGATTGAGAGATATAAAGTCAGGATTGAGTGATATAAAGTCAGAATTGAGTGATATAAAGTCAGAATTGAGTGATATAAAGTCAGGATTGAGTGATATAAAGTCAGAATTGTGAGATATAAAGTCAGAATTGTGAGTCAGAATTGAGTGATATAAAGTCAGAATTGTGAGTCAGAATTGAGTGATATAAAGTCAGAATTGAGTGATAAATAATAATTAAACAATAATAAATTGCTTATTGATGAATGTTAATCTTTTAATTATGGAATATTTACTACACCTACTACACTGTAGTTTAAATTGATAAACGATAGTAAATACTGTGCGGTATACAATTTACTGTAGTAATGGTTCAAAAGCACTATAGTCCGTATTTACTTCAGTATTTTTGAATATAATAGACTATAGTTTTTCCCCCATATATTATTATCCACGAACATTATCTCAAATCTCTTCTAAACCAGACTTTTTTTAAACTCTCTTATCTCGGTTTTTTTGTTGTTGCCCTGTGTCATTTTTACACAACAGAGCTTCTACTTCATGTATGTCAAGTCAAGTCAACTTTATTTATATCGCGCTTTTACAATGACGATTGTTTCAAAGCAGCTTCACAGTGTTAATAAAAACACAGGTATAAGTATAACACAATAGAAACAGGACAATATTGCTGTATAGTCCTTCTGGAGAAACGGTGATGCTATCAGTTTATTTTAATTATGATGCAGATTTCAGTGACGATGAGTGTATTTTTGTGTGGTATCTTTTCTTTGAAGCGCACTGATGCGATCCCGCGCGCGCAGTTCCCACGAGCACGCGCAGGTAAAGGGTTAAACGCCTTCCAGAGAGAGGCAGGTGTCCCAGTACCAACCCGACTCTGGACCAGATGTTTCTAATCCTCTCTCTAGAACTACAGAGTAATTCATGACTGTCATTTGCGGGTAAGGGCGAGATTTGTGGTCAGGGGAATAGCCTTTGTTGCTCAAGAAGTGAAAACTATTAGAGAGTATAAATACAGAGATCTAAACTTATCTCTGGGAGATTTTCTTTCGCCCTCCTGCTGCTCGAGGCGCACGGTTCTGGCTCAGCTGTTTCAATAAAATTAGGTTAGTAAACTCCTCAAGATAGTTCCTAATTTCTGCCCTCCAACATGTGGTGGATGCTGTTTCCTCGCTGGATCTGGTTCGTCTCGGGACACTTTTTGCTGCTGATTGTGGACAGGCATTGCGTGAGAGGCTTGAGTTTGCAGAGAGCGGCATATTCCCACGCAGGGATCTGTCCCAACGACATGAACCCAAACCTGTGGGTTGATGCAATGAGCACCTGCATGCGGGAATGTGAATCTGACCAGGTTTGCCTTTTCATTCCTTTGAAATTACTAATATATACTTGCATGCGTGCATCTACATTTCATTCATATATACTGTATATGTAGGTATGTATATATAACCTGTATATATATTCAAATTATTATATAAAAATGTGTATAATATGAAATGAACATACATGCATATTCTAAGTATTATATGAACATTTATATATAAATGAAATGAGTATGCATGCAATTATATATATATATATATATATATATATATATATATATATATATATATATGCAAGTAATACATACATATACATATATATTAAAATTATATTTATACAAATTTGCATAATATATATGTGTGTGAGATGAACATGCATACAATTATCATATATATAACCTGCATGTTATTTTATATATATATATATATATATATATATATATATATATATATATATATATATATATATATATATATATATATATATATATATATATATATATATATATATATATATATATATATATATATTCAACATACATGCAATATATATATACATACATACATACATACATACATACATACATACATATGTTAAAACTATTATATAAAATGTGTATGATATGAAATTAACATACATGCAATAAATAAATATATATATATATATATATATATATATATATATATATATATATATATATATATATATATATATATGTGAAATGAACACTCATGCAAAAATTATATATATATATATAAGAGCAAGTATGTTCATTTTATATTTATATTATTATATATAATGAACGTACATGCAAGTAATATATAAATGCATATATTTAAATGCTCATATAGAAATGTGTATGATATATTGCAGGCATGTTCATTTCATATATATTAATATGCAAATGTTTATGTCGTAATTTATAACATTGCAATATAATTATTTTCATTCATGTAATCAGGATTATCAAGCGAATACAACAGCGTTCTGCAATATGTGTACATACACACATGCATTTTTTATATATCAGGATTATTCACTCTTTGCTTTTATGTGTTCAGGAATGTGAACCATTTGAAAAGTGCTGTGCAAATGTGTGCGGCAATCGCAGCTGTGTGGCGGCCCGTTACATAGACGCTACAGGCAAGAAAGGGCCCATGGGTATGCCAAAGGAGGCGTCCTGTGATAAGTTCATGTGCACGCAGCAGGGCTCCAAATGTGACATCTGGGACGGCCAGCCTGTGTGCAAATGCAGAGATCGCTGCGAGAGAGAGCCGCACTTTACCTGCGCATCGGATGGCATGACCTACTACAACAAATGCTACATGGATGCGGAAGCGTGCTCCAAAGGCATCTCTTTATCTGTGGTGACGTGCCGCTTCCACCTCACCTGGCCCAATACGAGTCCTCTCCCATCAGGCACAACCATAATTCCCACAACTACGGTCCAGCGAACCACTCCTGAACTCGTGCATGCTCCGATTATGCTAAGCGGGCCGTCGCCACAATCCGTTTTCGTGGATGACACCGCAAGCTTCCTTTGTGAAGTCGCCGGCCGGCCAAAGCCCGAGATAACCTGGGAGAAGCAGCAAGAAAATGTGGTCATGAAGCCTAATCACGTGCATGGGAATGTTGTGGTCACCAACATTGGTCAGCTGGTTATCTACAACGCCCAATTGCAAGACGCCGGTGTTTATATTTGCACAGCCACGAACGCCGGAGGCTCCGTCCAAGCACACTTCCCGCTCTCCGTAGTCCAGCAAGAGCCTATTATGAAGTTAAACTCTACACTTTTCCCAGCTGAGGAGTGCTTTAAGCAGCCGGATAGTGATGATTGCGGAGAGGAAAAGCTGAGTTGGTTTTACGATGCTCAGAGGAACAACTGCTACACCTTCACTTATGGCAACTGCAGCAAAAACCACAATCATTTTGACACGTATGAGACTTGCATGTCGTCGTGTCGAGACGAACTCGCCGCACCGTGTAATCTCCCGAGTTTTCAGGGACCTTGCAAGGCGTACGAACCTCGCTGGGCTTATAGTGGCTCACAGCGGAGATGCCAGCCGTTCGTATACGGCGGATGCAAAGGCAACGAAAACAACTTCAAAACCAAAGAAGCGTGCGAGGACGCCTGCCCTTTCCCGAGGAACCACCGCTGCAAACCGTGCAAGCCGCGGAACAAAATGGTGACCAGCTTCTGCAGAAGCGACTTCGTGATTTTGGGACGTATGACGGAGCTGAAAGAGGACCAGGATTCTGGGCACGCTCTGATCACCGTGGAGGAGATCCTGAAGGACGAGAAAATGGGGCTGAAGTTCTTCGGGAAGGAGCCTCTGGAGGTAACCTTGCAGAACATGGACTGGGCCTGTCCGTGTCCAAATGTGACCATCGCGGATGGACAAATAATCATCATGGGCGAAGTCAATAATGGCATGGCTGTCCTGCAGCCTGACAGCTTCATCGTCCTCTCCAGCGTCCGCCGTGTGCGCAAACTCCGGGAAGTCATCAATAAAAACACCTGCGACATCTTGAAAGAGTTCATCCAGTAGGACTGATTTTAGAGGCCTGTACCATGAAGCCGGTTTAGCTGGCTGCTTAAAATAAGATAAATAATCTGCCAATGGGGTGAGAAAAATAATCTTAATTCAAACAGAAAACAAGATTATTTTTCTCACCCCATTGGCAGATTATTTATCTTATTTCAAGCAAAAACTCTCTTCATTTTGAGTTATTTTTCCCCAAACAAGACAATTACTTGTACTTGTCTAGTAAATGTTTCTTAATGTAAGAATTTTTAGATATTTAGACTAGAAACAAGACACAAATACTAAGTAAGAAAAGCATTTTTTTGCAGTGTGTAAAAAAAATGTCTCCAATTGAACATTTTCAAGTGACTGATCACATCTAAAATTTTCAGTTGGCCGAATTAAAATTTTGTGATTTGATGCAATTTAATTAACAGAAATCAATTTCTCCAACTGAAAAATTTAGATGTGATCAGTCACTAGAAAATTTTTAAATTTTTTTACAGTGTAGCCAGATATGTTTAAAGGGTTACTTCAGCGATTAGCATATGGCTTTGTATCAGTAGAAACCCTGGAGTATATTCAAATGATTGTGCCTTCCCCCCTCATATCCCCCTGAGACGAGAGATTTATGCAATTTATTTCTGGAAAAATTCCTCCTATGATTGACGATAGTTGCGTCATAGGAGGAATGTTTGGCCAAAGGCTAAAGACTCCAGCCAGCAGAGGGAGACATTTCCTCATGTTCTGAACCCGCACATGAGGGATGGAGATCACACTCACAGCTCAGCTCAGCTACAGGCACTCATTTGGAAGTCTTTTAACGTCTCAAATTAATTTCTATGAAAGTTAAGGCATGAACTGAAACGCGCCAAACTGAACTTGCGTTGTGAATGTATGCCGCGAGTGTAGTCGTGATTACCTCAGCTCTCATCACGAGAGCTCATCAGCTCATTTATCTCACTCCTACAGTCAGTGCTCAGTGCTGTGATACTCGCGCAGCGACTCGATCGTTATATTGAACACACACGTTCAGTTTTTAATTGTAGTGTCTTCTCCAACTCAGTCACAGTAATCCAGTAGCGGTGGCTTTGGGAATGGCCTCACAGGGCAGCAATGCATTCTGGGAATTGTAGTCTTTCATCCCCATGAGACAAAAATACATTTTCTGTCTTTTCTCAGTCTAGAAAACACCAAATTCAAAAATGAGTTCACATTTCTACTACATTAATGACCCAGATTAAATACAGATTCATCTTCCCAGTGCTGAAGTACCCCTTTAAGCTTAGTTTGTGCCAGTCCTGGGTTTTAGGTACCATTAAAGTGGTCTGGCTTTTAGCTGTGTTCATCGCCACAGTAACTTACACTCAGTGGCTATCCTGCTCAAGGACAGGTTAGTTCAAACTGAAATTGGACCAATCAGCTGTGAGTAAAGTGACACGCCTCTGATGCAATAAAGCCACTCCCCCGGTTTCTGCTCCAAATTAAAGGTCGAAACATAGCAAATGTTTTTTCAAGACTAAAGCGTCTGGCTTTTAACAATGCTTATTTATAATAATAATATTGAATGATTTAGATATATGTAATTATTATACCCTTAATCAATTACACATTTATCATTTTAGTTAATCAATCATTAATAGGCACTGTTAAAAAATTATATAAATAGCCTATATAAAGTCATACAAATAAGCTTAAAATGAAGCTCTCTCTATAAATGAACTAAACTAACTTCATAATTTTTATTTGCGTTGACGTATAATAGTTTTTTTTAACGTCGCACTCTTTCATAGACAGCTCTTTTCTTCTTGCTGTGTAAATTTGTTTAAATTCTTAATATTTTTCAATCATGTAGAAGAGAGAAATTCATCTCAGGTCCATTGATCACGCAGCGTGTGATTGGCTGTTTACTTCTGATGTCACAGCCTGTGATTGGCTGTTCACTTCTGATGTCACAGCTAAACTCTTAAACTCAGGATCAAAGCCTGAGTTGACCGAGAAAGCATCATGGGACCGACAAAGCCTGATTGGTTTGGTTTTGTCTAATCGAAACTAATCCTGTAACCCTGAGTTTGTTAAACTACCATCATGGTACAGGCCCCAGATGTCATGTTCACCCACGATTACATTGTTCTGATGTTGTATTGGTCTTTTATGTTACAGTTCTTGTACCCAGACTGTTTGCTTTGACAAGGTCAGACATGTTTCCACAGCTTGAATAGAAATGCTCACATCAACTTGGAAGGTTTTTATAAGAGTTGCCCTTAGAGTTAAAGTAATCGAACCCATCTGTGAGCCAAAAAAAGTCCCAGCGACTTCAAACGGAGCTGCCTTTAATAAAATCATTAAGTACTTTAGTGTTTTGGCACATTTTTGAAATTGTACTTTTTCCGTATATGCTTGGTTGAACGTTAAGATTTGTCGTTGTTGTTCCTGGTAATTATTAAATGACTGTTGTACTATAGGATTAGATTTGCTTAATGCACTTAGATAAAGTTGTATAATATTGAAAATAAATCGATTTCAGTAGGAAAATAATCACTTGTGTATAGAACTGTGTATATGACTCAGCACAGACTGCATTTAATGTTAAGCTATTTATTTTGAATTCTTTTGTGATAAACCAAAAATCTGACTGTAATTTCTTACAAGCAATTGCCTTTTTATTATCTTTATAGCTCAGTGTCTATCATGATTTGCATCGTGGAATAAACCTTTGAACCTCTAAGTGTAATTCTTCTACTTTTCCAAGTGCACAACACCATTTTCCATCGTTCAGATGGGGTTAATTGTTTTTCGTTGATTGCTAACACAATTCATGAAACAATTCATTTTCTCACAACTACACAATCTCATCAGAACTAAACACCACCATCAAAATCACATATTTGAGTGTAAAACACATTAAGTCAAACGTTAGATGACACACTAAACCTAACAAATACACAGACTACGCCAACACTAGTCAGATCAATAACACCGTAACACAAACCTCTTATTGGGATTGGGAATAATTGTGCAGCTCAATGTCCAGCAACATGAATGAAAGAGCGCAGATACAGTAAAATACAATGAGCTTTAGGAAAAAATAAGAATGATAGACCCCATTGACTTCCATAAGGTAAAAACAAAATACTATGTAAGTTAATGGGACATTCTTCAAAATATCTTCTTTTTGCTTGGAGCAGAATAAAGAAATCATAACAGGTTTGGACCAACTTGAAGGTGAGTAGCCTAAATGATGACTGGGATTTTATGGGTGTACTATCCCTTTAAGAAAATTGGAGCGTGTGTGAAAACAGGTGAAATGTGTTAAAGGATGCCTTTGTTTTAAGAACTAAATGAATGGTTTGGGAAATTGTGCCAAATGAAGCAGTTTTCGTGTGTTAGCAATCGAAAATAAACTGTAATCCTAGGTGTTTATGCTGACGTTTCACCTTGTACTAAATCCCGTGTTAACGTTCTAATTTGCATATTTGCGGTGTCGGTGTCACTGATTGGATGAACGCTGCGCATCCTCATATTTTTCCTGACTCAACCCTGTGACTGTACTATCAAGTTTATACTGAATGGACTATTTCGGACTATAAGGTAAGACTGAGAAGGTCTCCTCTTCACTCCATTTGTATCGTTTTCTGTCTCCATTTTACACTTTCCCCCAAACGCTGAAACAACTGTTTGTACAACGCGCCGTTGTGGTTAAGGTCAAAAGCACATGAATATAAGAGACGCGATTGGTTCTCATTTGCTAACCATAACATTCTACCATCGAATCGGTTCACACTTAAAGGGATAGTTCACCCAAAAAATGAAAATTTCCCCAGGAAACCCTAAAGTCACCCCAGGTGTGTATGACATTCTTCAATCAGAGTTATGTTAAAAAATGTCCTGATTCTTCCACGACTTAAAATGGCAGTGAGCTGTTTCTGTTTTGAAGTCCATAAAAGTGCATCCATCCATCCATCCATCCATCCATCATAAAAATACATCTATCCATTATAAAAGTATATCTATCCATCATAAAAGTCAATCCATCCATCCATCCATCTTAAAAGTCCATCTATCTATAGTCCATCCATCCATCCATCCATCCATCCATCCATCCATCCATCATAAAAGTACATCTATCCATTATAAAAGTATATCTATCCATAATAAAAGTCCATCTGTCCATAGTCCATCCATCCATCCATCCATCCATCCATCCATCCATCCATCCATCCATCCATCCACCCATCCATCCATTTATCCATCCATCCATCCATCATAAAAGTTCATCCATCCATCCATCCATCCATCCATCCATCCATCCATCATAAAAGTGCATCTATCCATCATAAAAGTGCATCTATCCATCATAAAAGTTCATCCATCCATCCATCCATCCATCCATCCATCCATCCATCCATCCATCCATCCATCCATCCATCCATCCATCCATCCATCCATCCATCCATCCATCATAAAAGTGCATCTATCCATCATAAAAGTGCATCCATCCATCATTAAAGTGCATCCATCCATCATAAAAGTGCATCCATCCATCATAAAAGTGCATCTATCATCATAAAAGTGCATCTATCCATCATAAAAGTGCATCTATCATCATAAAAGTGCATCTATCCATCATAAAAGTGCATCTATCCATCATAAAAGTGCATCTATCCATCATATAACTCCTCCACGCGACAGAGGCTAATAAAGGCCCTCTGATGCGAATCGATGCATTTGTGTAAGAAAAATATCCATATTCAAAATTTTTACAAACTGTAATCTATAACTTCCGCTTACTGTGGTACGCAAGACTGGCGCTCCAGTGTAAAAATTCAAGCAATTTTCAAGGGCTTCACACTTTTTCCAGCACTTCATAGCCCTAAATAGTACCCAATCTTAAAGCTCCACTGTGTGATATTTCCCCCCATCTAGCGGTGTAAAGGTTTATGACCATCAGGTGAATATTAGTTTCTGTTCCTCTCAATTCTGATTTTGTTTTAACTCCTACGGTGGCCTATTTAGCCCAAGATTAACACGGCAATCCCCCTCTTCACATTCGACACGGTGCCAATCGAGTGTTAAAACGCGAAAGGCGAAGCTTGAATTTACGGGTATGTCCCTCTTTGGCTACTGTACTTTCAAGATGGAGGACCAACATGGCGACCGCCATCCGAACCCCTCACCCGTATGTGTTTTCAATGGCATATTATAAACTTACGAGAATACTTTATTACTTGAAAGAAGTAAATATACATTAATGAGCACATATATTTTTCAAACAACTAAGTGTTTTTAGCTAATAATAAACTAAAAAAGTTACACAGTGTAAGCTTTAATGTTATGATTCGTAAAACTAGAGGTTTAAAGGTGTAGGCGACTTTGTGGCAAACAGAGGGGGACAAAGTACACAACTCTATTACTTGAGTAAAAGTAACAGTACTACTGGTCAAATATTACTCTGTTACCAGTGAAAGCTGTAAAAACAGATTTTTTTCTGGAGTAAAAGTACAGAAGTATTTGTTTTCAAAAGTACTTAAGTATCAAAGTAAATTTCCTTTTTTATGCCAATGCATTATTTTCTTATAGTTGTATAAATGCACATTATGCCATCATGGTTTAAGCCAGTCAGTGACGCTCCATCTGACATACTAGCAGACGACTAACTTAAACTCATTTAAATACTTGTAGAAAAGTTACAAAGCTCTTTATAAAGCTGCTGTCACTTTAAGGCCGAATGCACGGATCCAATACACTGATACACATCTGATATTCTCCCAACTTTACTCTTCTCTTTCTCCCAGATGTTTATATTTTTTAATATTTTATAAGACAGGCACCAAGTGTATGCTAACTAAACTAATCTTGATTTTTTGTAAACTGAAACATCCTTTCAAAGTACGGCTATGGGTGCACACACTGGGCCTAAGAACCGTCTTCTTCCATTTTGCTATAAACTGATCAGTGTTCAAAAAAAGTTGGGGAAATGTATATGACTATAAGAGCGTTTCCTGATAGACTGTCTGAAACAACAACAAAAAAACCTTTTAAAGAAGGGAAAAAATCATCCTCCGACTTTCAGAGCTGCTTCAGAAATGACTTTCGACCTTGATAGAAATGTAGTGGAGTAAAAAGGACAATATTTGTCTCTTAAATGTAGTGAAGTTAAAGTCATAAGTTTCCAGGAAAAAATAATAATACAGTAAAGTACAGATACTCAAAAAGTGCACTTAAGTACAGTACTCAAGTAAATGTACTTAGTTACTGTCCAGCTCTGCTGGCAAACAAGCACTTTAATTTAAAATAGACATGAAATAGCCACTAGATGGCAGAGATAATCACTGGAGCTGTCGGTCAGTTCAGTGTAAGCCTATAGAAGAACTATGGCACATTTAATAAGAGCAGAAGATTTAACATTCCCCTGTAAAAATGAGGTTTTTGCACATTACTGTTGTTCATAAAAGTACATTTTATCTACATATGAATTCAAGCTCAGAGCTTCACAGTAAAATTTCCAATAAACAAACGTAATGTAATATTGAACAGGCAAAAAAGTCCAGGGTGCTCAGGGAGTTCAGTGAAATGTTTGAAGGTGCTCTTTGGGATTGAAATAATGTCGAACAAAGATGCAATTCAAGGCACTCTTCTTCAAATGATTAAAAAGCCTTTATTTATTAAAACAACCCATGCGTAGCAGCCCAAAAACAGGCTTCCTCAGGGTGTCTTCCCCCTAAAGGCGGTTTTTGGGCCGCTATACGCGTGGGTTGTTTTTCACCCCCCATGTCTTTAAAATTACAATTTTCTACCATGAAATAGCCAGTTAAAGAAAGGCTTTTTAATCATTTAAAAGAGGAGTGCCTTGGATTTGCATCTTTGTTAAATGTTATATTATTAGTAATTGCACTTATTAACAAAACAAACACAGAACAATAGTAATTTTATTATTAAATGAACTTTATTATACATTTTCCTCCAGCGATGGTGTCTCAAATGTGCTAACACACATTCACATGACGTCACGTGTCGTGTAAACGGCAACGCCCCTAAAATGTGCCTTTTGTATTTAGTTAGGGACACGTTTTCATCCAAAAACGGAAAACTTTGTATGTGTTTTGGCTGTACATTTACATGACAACATGGGGGCCTGAAAATGCAAGTTTTCGAAAAAGGTTTTCAAAGTGCACTTTTTTGAAAATGTACTAGCGTCTCAGTGTTAATAACAAAAATGCTAATTTGTGATTACGTGTGTGGTCTATAGGCACACAGAGCCGTATTTCACTGATCTGAGCTCATGGTCTGAAGCTCACAGAGCTGGAGGAGCTCTTATGTCGGGTCCGAATCCACTTTTGCGAGTTTAACAATGGAAAAAACGGTCAGTGCATCCGGCACATGATCCAAAAGGGTCGCCCCTCGTCTCTTACACTGCAAAAAATGCTTTTCTTACTTAGCATTTTTGTCTTGTTTTGAGTCCAAATATCAAACTTTTCTTACATTAAAAAGTATTTACTAGACAAGCAAAAGTAATTGCCTTGTTTTGGGGAAAAATAACTCCAAATGAAGAGAGTTTTTGCTTAAAATAAGATAAATAATCTGCCAATGGGGTGAGAAAAATTATCTTAATTCAAACAGAAAACAAGATTATTTTTCTCACCCCATTGGCAGATTATTTATCTTATTTTGCAAAAAAAAATCACCTAATTTTGAGTTATTTTTCACAAAACAAGACAAAAACTTTAGCTTGTCTAGTAAATACTTCTTGTTTTAAGAATTTTTAGATGTTTGGACTAAAAACAAGACAAAAATACTGAGTAAGAAGAGCATTTTTTGCAGTGTAATGAGTCATGGGTGTTTTTTGGACGTAATGTGCAATACACCAATCTGAGTTACATCTCCCTTTCCCTTTAAAAGCCAATTGTGCTCGCACCATAAGCGGATTCACTATTTACATGAGGAGAGACTGAACGTGTGTGTGTGTGTGTGTGTGTGTGTGTGTGTGTGTGTGTGTGTGTGTGTGTGTGTGTGTGTGTGTGTGTGTGTGTGTGTATACATGTTTTTCTAGCCTGGTGGGGACTTCAACCTGAATGCACATAGACTCAGGGGGACTCGTGTCACTGTGGGAACATAAATTGAGGTCCCCATGGGTACAAAAGCTTATAAATCATACATAATGAGTTATTTTGAGAAAGTAAAAATGCAGAAAGTTTCCTGTGATGGGCAGGTTTAGGGGCAGGGGCAGTGTAAGGGGATAGAATATATCGTTTGTACAGCATAAAAACCATTACGTCTATGGTGAGTCCCCAGAAAGATAGCGCACTAGACGTGTGTTTGTGTGTGTGTGTGTGTGTGTGTGTGTGTGTACTTAGCCTATAGGCTCATATCACTAATACACTCTTTAAATAACACAGAAATACTGCACTATTGACTTCTATAGATTGGCCTTTGACCCAGTGTATAGAACAAAATATGAATTGTGGTGTCTTTGTATTTCCTTTGTTTGGTTTTATTGATTGCTTTGTCCAGCTCTTTGGTCTGAGGCAGAACAAGTGTGCTCAGAAACTAAACTAAGTTTAATCTTTACCTGGTTTAAACTAATGACATATGAATAAGCCATCACTAAAGCCGGAGCGTTTGAGTTTTGCTGATGAAGTTGTCGATGTTGGACTCCAGCTCAGACGGGGCCCCTCGGCTCATTCCAGCAGACACGGGGCCATGCTGAGATACAAGATCAAGAGCTGTTTGGATATGAGCTTTGACCATTTGGGACTTCCTCTAATGTCCTAACAGATGGTTTCCTTATAGTTTTCCAGGGTGGGCTTCAAAAGACGCCAGCCGCCGGCGGTGGAAAGCAACCCCGTGACCTTAAAGGCAGGGAGTGGCAGAACAGAAAAATATCAAAAGCTTTTTTTGCTTTTTTTTGACGTTTTGGAGGGAAAGATCCATTGCATTTGGTGTCGTTCAGGAGAACTGGAGTGTGTTTGATAGCCATCCGTCTGTGAGGAGAGAGCGATTGCACTGCAAAAAATGCTCTTAGTATTTTTGTCTTGTTTCTAGTCAAAAATTCTTACATTAAGAAACATTTACTAGACAAGTAAAAATTATTGTCTTGTATTTGGGAAAAAATAACTCAAAATGAAGAGAGTTTTTGCTTAAAATAAGATAAATAATCTGCCAACGGGGTAAGGCTTCCAACTGCAATAACCTCTGTAAATGCTGCCAAAAAATAATGTGCACACTCTCTAAAAAATGCTGGGTTAAAAACAACCCAAGCTGGATTGAAAATGGACAAACCCAGAAATTGGGTTGTTTGAACCCAGTAAATGGACCCGTTTAAACAACCCAATTTCTGGGTTTGTCCATTTTCAACCCAACTTGGGTTGTTTTTAACCCAGTATTTTTTAGAGTGCAGTGTTATGTTATGTTTAATGTAACGACTGTGTGTGTTTGTTTATGGTGCTGTCTTTATTCTTATTTTTCTTAGTAATTTTAACACTTCATTTTATATATATATATATATATATATATGAATGATGCACTGACCGTAAGCACTTTTAATTTTATTGTAAGCGCTGGGTAAATATTGGACAGAACACATGCTGGGTTAAATTAACCCAGTGGCATTTTAACCCAGCAGACTGGGCTGTTGAGAAAACCCAAAATGTAGTCAATTTTTTACCATTAATGGATTTGCTATTCTGGGTTATTCTTGCTGGGTTGTTCTTCAAAAAAATCTCCTGTGCATTAGCCTACTGTAAAACTAGACAATCATGAAATAACAATGAAGAATGCATGTTTAGACTGTTAAAACAATCATTTTTATTGCATGACAAATGGTACAATACACAAATGTATTAAAATTGGCAACAATGACAACTACAAACCTAATATATTCTGTCAATGTATTCACGTTGAAATAGAACTTTTATTTTGACGGGTTGCCATGACTTTTGAGTCTCTGTGTTAATGATATGACGCGCCACAGAGACGCAAAACATGGAAGAGTAACGAATATATTTAAATAGTATTTAATATACACAGACCCTCGTATATATTCGGCTACAGTCTGGAGCCCTGCGTGACGTGACTGAACGCAGCTGCGGGACCGAATATAGTCTACTTGTGAGTCGATGCTATAATACAGATACTTAACTATCGTCACATTTTTAACATTTCAGAAGTACCTGACATCCCTAATGCTACATACAACCATGTTTATTTTTCGCAAGGGGATCATGGCTCCGTGTAATCACAAACTGTATTAATCTATCGTCTCACATGCCGACCTAAACTAACACGAGTCAGTACATTGCATCGGATTCTGAGGTAAAACTTTTGTCGTCTTAACGTCATGTAAGCTTAAGAATTGCAGCCGCGAAGAAGAAAAAAACTATAATTATGCTAATTAAAATTATTATTAATGAAAATATATGAACTTATCTTAAAACATCTGCAACCAGTGGCTTTGCCTTTTGCATTGTCCTTTCAAAATGACAATTTGGGAGCGAATTTAAACGAATCAAGGCGGGAAGCACATGAAACAACCAAGCGCTGGGTAGAATTGCGACCCAGCAGGTTTAACCCAACGACTGGAAATGTGAAACTACCCAATGGTGTTTAAAATGTGATCAAATAAACCAACAAAAATTACCCAACAGTCTTAACCCAGCATTATTTAGAGTGCAATGACAATAAAGATCTATCCTATCTTAAATAATCTTGGTTTTCTGTTTGAATTAAGATTATTTTTCTCACCCCATTGGCAGATTATTTATCTTATTTTAAGCAAAAACTCTCTTCATTTTGAGTTATTTTTCCCCAAAACAAGACAATTACTTTAGCTTGTCTAGTAAATACTTTTTGTTTTAAGATTTTTTATATGTTTGGACTAAAAACAAGACAAAAATACTAAGTAAGAAGAGCATTTTGTGCAGTGATTGCGACGTGTCCTGGGATGCCCTGCAGATTTCAGGTTATAGTAATAAGTTGCGATGGAGCAGGGAATACCTCCTCTCGCCCAAAGTAAACATGCTGGCTTCCCATAGTACTCTAAATGTTCCTGTTGTAAATATGGCAGCGTAGAAGCGGTTCATTGTAGCTGCAAATCCTCCTGGCATCATAAAAGAAAATTTACGGCACTATGTGTGCCTTTCCAATTCAGATTAATGGGAACCTCACGCACGTCTCTGATCTGCCAAGTGTGTGCTGAGTTATGTAAAGCTTGTTCAATATATTTCACCTGGTGGTTCCTGCTCCCTGGTGTCTGGTTCTTCAATCTGGCCAACACAGACCCACAGCGGCGTGTCCCCGGTTAACATTGAATAATAAAGCAGATGTTTGCCAAGGTAATCTAAGCATTGCAGATATTGCGATCAGCATACAGTCAGAAGTTGCCTAATTGGTTGATATTTATAAGGAACCGTACTGGTTTCTATGAAAGTCAAATTTGGAGGCATAATTACTATTCAAATTGTGTTGTTTACACTCTGGGATAGACACCAAAAATGTTACCTCGAATAACATCGTGGAGTCTAATCAGAAACAAAATGAGTAGTTGTATGCATGTATTTACATGTTTGGCTTTAGAGAACAAACAAAAAAAAGACTGCCAAACTGTGTGAGGTTTGATATGCACAGCACGGCTCATGTGTCCGTCCAGTCAATGATTTTTAAGATAGTTTATTTATTTACTTATTTACTTACTTACTTATTATTTTTATCATGCATTTATTATTATTTTTGTTATTTATTTGTATTTATTATTATTTATTATTGTTAATTATTTATTTAGTATTTGTTTTTATTATGTTTTTATTATTATTATTATTATTGCTATTTATTTAATTTAATCTATTCATCTTTTGTTATTTATGTTTTATTCATTAAATATTATTTGTATTATTTATTTATCTATATGTTTTTATTCTTTTTAAATGCATACCAGTATATTGTAGGTTCATCAATAATAATAACACTGCAAAAAATGCATTTCTTACTCAGTATTTTTGTCTTGTTTCTAGTCAAAATATCTAACAATTCTGACATTAAGAAACATTTACTAGACAAGTACAAATTATTGTCTTGTTTTGGGGAAAAAATAACTCAAAATAATCTGCCAATGGGGTGAGAAAATAATCTTGTTTTCTGTTTGAATTAAGATTATCTTTCTCACCCCATTGGCAGATTATTTATCTTATTTTAAGCAAAAACTCTCTTCATTTTGAGTTATTTTTCCCCAAAACAAGACAATAATTTTTACTTATCTAGTCAATACTTCTTGTTTTAAGACTTTTTAGATATTTAGACTAGAAACAAGACAAAAATACTGAGTAAGAAAAGCATTTTTTGCAGTGTGTCAGACTCTCTTTTGTGTAAGGGGAAGACGGGTCAACACATTTGTGACCCTGGACCACAAAACCAGTCACAAGGGTACATTTTGTGCAATTGAGATGTATAGATGATCTGAACGTTGAATAAAAAACCTTTCCACTGATTTGTTATTTGTTAAAATAGGACAATATTTGAAAATCTGGAATATGAGGGTGCAAAAAAATCTAAATATTGAGAAGTTCTCCTTTAAAGTTATCCAAAATGAAGTCCTTATCCATGCATATTACTACTAATAATACATTTTTTAATGCAAAAGTTATTGTCTTGTTTTGGGGAAAATAAGTCAAAATGAATGGGGTGAGAAAAATAATCTTAATCCATTGGCAGATTATTTATCTTATTTTAAGCAAAAACTCTCTTCATTTTGAGTTATTTTCCACAAAACAAGACAATTACTTTTGCTTATGTAATAAACGCTTCTTAATGTAAGAATTTTTAGATATTTGGACTTAAAACAGGACAAAAATACTAAGTAAGAAAAGCATTTTTTTGCAGTGTATGATATATTTACGGTAGGACATTTACAAAATGTCTTCATGGAACATGGTCTTAATATCCTAATGATTTTTGGCATAACAGAAAAATGCCACAGATACACCCGTGAGACGCACGACTGAGTTTGTGCTCCAGGGTCACATTTCTTCAATCACGTTCAGATGTTCAATATCATGCTGACTTTCTGTTTTAACCCTATAAAGCCTGACATTCGTCAGAAATGGAAGAGTTTATGATACCTTTAGACAAAATCTAAAAAATAAATATTTTAAAAGCAAGGTTTTTTTTTTGTTTGTTTGTTGTTTGAGTATGGTATTTGATGCATTAGGCTCATATAGTCTGATAAAGTGGGCCCAAACTGATCAAAAGTATGCAATTTGATGCAGATGCTGGTATTTATACGAAGTTTTTGATGTTTGCAATGCAAATCAATGAGATCTTCTTAACAATAAAGCGGATACTCACATAAAATGCTAGTCTGACAAGCCAGACCCACATCAAGATGTGACACTTGCGGGCAGATTAAATGTGCTGCCGCTAGGGTGCGTCTAGATTTCTAGGCTAATAAAATGCATTTAAATATCAAAATCTGCCAATTATATGCCTGAGTGAGATGATATTTAAATGTTTAGTTTTATGATCCAATAGTTGTATGCAATGCAATGGTGATTGACAGATGAACAAAAAAACCATTGCAAAAGCCTGATAACCTTTTGAGACTTATAATAAATGATGGATAATTATGTTTACCTGAGTTTCTTCAGTCCTGTTGAAATATTACACAATATCAAAATTATTCTGGTTTATTTTATAATAATCTGTAAAGATTTACTATTATACAAAAAGGCTTTTAGTATTAGCTAAATTCGTCCACTTTTTGGTAAATCGCTTGGGACAATATAACACATATGCCTTTTCCATGTTTTTTATGATTAATAATGACTGTTTCTGATACTTTTGTGTTGAAATTATGTACTAAAGTATAATTATTTAGAACATATTAAAACATCAGCTGTGCCGACTTTTTTTGCGTGAACAGTTTCAGGTAAAATGGGCCAGTCAAACTGCAAAGGGAAATAGTAATTTATCATCAATTTTAATTTTAAAACACAATTGCTTATACTTCCACATGACATTTAAACTGTATTAGACACATATTCATGTGAGCCATTAAAAAACACATTTTGGGTGCAAACCCACATATTTAATTCTGCAATTAAATAAAAACCTTCACTCAAAAAAAAAAAAAGAACTTATGATGCTGTTCACTTTATTTAAGCAAATCATCTCGATTTAACACCATTATATCAGGTTTCTGGTTCTGATTCATGTTAAACTAACTCAAAACCATTACTCTTTGACATAACTTGATGTTTTTATTTTTAAATAACATGATTCAATCAAGCAACCCAATCAAAAAGAACATTCACTTCCCATCATGCTTTGCAAAGGGGCTGAATTTGGAGAGTAAATGTTGAAATAAAGTGCTATTTTATGCATTTCTAACAAGATGAGAAAATGGAGAGACTTTTTAATGTTTAATGTTTTGTTATGTTGGTATTTAAAAGTTTGTGTTATGTTTGTGTTTTTGGACGTTACCATTGTGGTGAAGTGTAGAGCGTGTGCTTGGGGTGAGGATCTACTAATACCTATTAAAGTTGTTTTAATAATAAAAATCAGCTACTTTGGGAATGCCATGGATGTAACAAAACCATCTAGCCAATATAATCTTGTAATGTAAAAGGTTTTGTAAATGTTGTAAATAAAAATAGCATTTCACTAAATAAAAATAATCAATTAAACTGGATTACTTGTTTTGCTTTTTTATATTCATTTCAGAGTAATTAAACGTCATAGTTTTGGACAAAAATAAGAATGTTAACCTGATTTAACTAAATGGCATTGATTTGACTTTACATTAAAAATTAAGTTTACCGAATTCAACATAACTCAATTACGTGGAACCTGTTGACATAAAAAAATTAAGTCAATCCAACGTATATTTTTTTGAGTGTTGATTTTAAAAAAAAGTCTAAACTATCAATCAACAGAAGGACTGGAATGAAATGTTTAAAGGCCATTTGTGTATCAAATATGGCTATATAGGGTTAAGATGATATATGTTCTGTTATAAACTATATGACATTAGCTCATATCTTTAGAGTATTTTTCTGACACCATATTATTTGAAAAAAGATGATTCAATTGATTTGAATACACTCGCAATTGCAAATGCTTTGGACTGATTGTTAGTCACCGTGAGTGACTTTTGACCACTGTTTTAATGAACATACACTCTGTGTAAATCACACATAATTTTAATTACTTAAACCTTTGATGCAGTTGATAGAATCATCTTTTTGGCACTGTCATGCAAGAATCCTGGTTTGTTAAATGAGGATCAAGTTTAATATATAAGATAATTACAATAAAAACTGGCGTGTGTGTTATCAGTATCATGCTCTGAACACGTCAGTAGATGTCAGTATTGTACAGTGACTGTGCTCTTCAATGATTGCTTCATTATTTGCCCTTTCACATGTGGTGTGTGTGCAGCGGAATACACAAGCTTCTGTGAGTTTAAATCTTTATTTTTACATAGTTGGGAAGGGAAGAGAATGAAACATGATGTGTGTAAAATTAGCATGCATGATCTTGGATCAGCTGGCATTTGGAAAAGATGCTGTATAAGTCTGTCATTTATTTGCTATTCATATCCCAAAAAAAAAGAAGATATGATCAATAAGTTATGACAACATATATTTTTCATAGTTTTAACTCATCAAAATAAGTATAATAAGTCATACAAGATTTCACTCATTTCAGTCAGTTTAATGTCATTTAAGTTGAAATAACTTAAACATCTGAATTGATTGTACTTAAAATGTACCAACTTTTTTATTTATTTTTTTACAGTGAGGGAACATTCTCAGAAAGTTCTCACAAAGTTATAAAACTATTTATTTTAGTCAAATTAATCGTTCAAAAAAAATAGTTTACGCTCAGAGAACATTCTAAAGTAACGCTCAGAGAACATTCTAAAGTAACTCTCAGAGAACATTCTAAAGTAACTCTCAGAGAACATTCTAAAGTAACTCTCAGAGAACATTCTAAAGTAACTCTCAGAGAACATTCTAAAGTAACGCTCAGAGAACATTCTAAAGTAACTCTCAGAGAACATTCTAAAGTAACTCTCAGAGAACATTCTAAAGTAACTCTCAGAGAACATTCTAAAGTAACTCTCAGAGAACATTCTAAAGTAACTCTCAGAGAACATTCTAAAGTAACGCCCAGAGAACATTCTAAAGTAACTCTCAGAGAACATTCTAAAGTAACCCTCAGAGAACATTCTAAAGTAACTCTCAGAGAACATTCTAAAGTAACGCCCAGAGAACATTCTAAAGTAACTCTCAGAGAACATTCTAAAGTAACTCTAAGAGAACATTCTACAAGGAACGCTCAGAGAACATTCTAAAGTAACTCTCAGAGAACATTCTAAAGTAACGCTCAGAGAACAATCTAAAGTAACTCTCAGAGAACATTCTAAAGTAACGCTCAGAGAACATTCTAAAGTAACTCTCAGAGAACATTCTAAAGTAACTCTCAGAGAACATTCTAAAGTAACTCTCAGAGAACATTCTAAAGTAACGCTCAGAGAACATTCTAAAGTAACGCTCAGAGAACATTCTAAAGTAACTCTAAGAGAACATTCTAAAGTAACGCTCAGAGAACATTCTAAAGTAACGCTCAGAGAACATTCTAAAGTAACGCTCAGAGAACATTCTAAAGTAACTCTCAGAGAACATTCTAAAGTAACTCTCAGAGAACATTCTAAAGTAACGCTCAGAGAACATTCTAAAGTAACGCTCAGAGAACATTCTAAAGTAACGCTCAGAGAACATTCTAAAGTAACGCTCAGAGAACGTTCTAAAGTAACACTCAGAGAACATTCTAAAGTAACGCCCAGAGAACATTCTAAAGTAAGGCCCAGAGAACATTCTAAAGTAACGCTCAGAGAACATTCTAAAGTAACGCCCAGAGAACATTCTAACGTAACTCTCAGAGAACATTCTAAAGTAACTCTCAGAGAACATTCTAACGTAACTCTCAGAGAACATTCTAAAGTAACTCTCAGAGAACATTCTAAAGTAACTCTCAGAGAACATTCTAAAGTAACTCTCAGAGAACATTCTAAAGTAACGCCCAGAGAACATTCTAAAGTAACACTCAGAGAACATTCTAAAGTAACTCTCAGAGAACATTCTAAAGTAACTCTCAGAGAACATTCTAAAGTAACGCTCAGAGAACATTCTAAAGTAACTCTCAGAGAACATTCTAAAGTAACTCTCAGAGAACATTCTAAAGTAACTCTCAGAGAACATTCTAAAGTAACTCTCAGAGAACATTCTAAAGTAACGCTCAGAGAACATTCTAAAGTAACGCTCAGAGTACATTCTAAAGTAACTCTCAGAGAACATTCTAAAGCAGGGGTATTCAATTAAAATTCTAAGAGGTCCAGTTAGAAAAAAAATCAGCAACCAAAGGTCCGCAACATCACAATGACTAACTTGTGTTCTCATTCAGTGCCACAGCCTAGTAGCTGTATGAAAATATGTAAGTAGCCTAGTCAAGAGACGACTGTCAAATAAAATGAAAGTAAATTTAATAATATTTCAACAATATTTATTGTCTGTTTATTTATTGAGCTGTAGGGAAATAATAAGTACTCTAATAATAAATTATCAATTTAAATAAATAAGGCTGCATTTAAAAATTAATTATAAATAAATAAACACAACAAAGTGCATCTCAAAATAAAGAGCTTAATTTTAGAAAATTGTAATAAGTATAGATTGAGTTTCCCTTTTACTTTTTAGTTAACGCTCTTTCACATCTTAAGTTTAAACACATTTTAAAATAAACAATTTCAACACATTAACAATTGAACAGCTTTAAACACCTCCTTTTCTCTTTCTCCTTCTCTTTTCATATTTGCTTGATTTTTACACGCGTCGTCTTTTTGTTTTCCCTCAAATAAGGTTTCAGCTACCGCAATCATCCACTCCTTGACAACCCCTCCATCAGTAAATGTTTTTTTAATGTTTGCCCAAAATCCAAGCAACTTTAAGGGAACGTTCGTTAGCACGTTGTTGGGCAGTGAATGAATGTGGTAGAATTCTGCTGGATCGATCATATTGGGCTTTTAGAAAGTTTATTTTCTGTGCCCTCAGTGCGGATTTAAGTGGTTATGTTTGGTCAAAAGATTTGTGCTAGTGGCGCTTAATTGCCGCTTTTAATAATCGCGACAGTCTCTGAACATATGAGACATACCGGTTTGGAACTGCCCGTGGGAAGAATGAACATGTAAGAATCTGTCCATTCTTGATTAAAAACTCTTTTTTCGCTGTCCACTTTTCTTTTTTTAGAGCACGCCATGTGAAACGTTGCCTCTCTTTCGTCTCGTCTCTCCCTGTGCATGTATGTGTGTGTGTGTGCGCATCTCTCGCTGTCTGACTCGAGTAGCATCACGTGACATGATTTACAACGCATGCTATTGGTCTGTGAGTTTCCTGGGCCGCGCTAAAACAGTACCATAGATGTTAGAAAAACTGCGCGGATTAAATTAGAAACGCTCCGTCAAAAGTAAATAATTTTCAATAATAATTTATGGGTTATTGGTCCGGGTCCGGACAGAACGGCGGCTGGGTCCGGATCCGGACCGCGGTCCGCCTATTAGTGACCTCTGTTCTAAAGTAACGATCAGAGAACATTCTAAAGTAACTCTCAGAGTACATTCTAAAGTAACTCTCAGAGAACATTCTAAAGTAACGCTCGGAGAACATTCTAAAGTAACTCTCAGAGAACATTCTAAAGTAACTCTCGGAGAACATTCTAAAGTAACTCTCAGAGAAAATTCTAAAGTAACTCTCGGAGAACATTCTAAAGTAACACCCAGAGAACATTCTAAAGTAACGCTCAGAGAACATTCTAAAGAAACGCTCAGAGAACATTCTAAAGTAACGCCCAGAGAACATTCTAAAGTAACGCCCAGAGAACATTCTAAAGTAACTCTCAGAGAACATTCTAAAGTAACTCTCAGAGAACAATCTAAAGTAACTCTCAGAGAACAATCTAAAGTAACTCTCAGAGAACAATCTAAAGTAACGCTCGGAGAACATTCTAAAGTAACTCTCAGAGAACATTCTAAAGTAACTCTCAGAGAACATTCTAAAACAACTCTCGGAGAACATTCTAAAGTAACTCTCGGAGAACATTCTAAAGTAACCCTCAGAGAACATCCTAAAGTAACTCTCGAAGAACATTCTAAAGTAACTCTCGGAGAACATTCTAAAGTAACCTTCAGAGAACATTCTAAAGTAACTCTCGGAGAACATTCTAAAGTAACTCTCGGAGAACAATCTAAAGTAACGCTCGGAGAACAATCTAAAGTAACGCTCGGAGAACATTCTAAAGTAACTCTCAGAGAACATTCTAAAGTAACTCTCGGAGAACATTCTAAAGTAACTCTCGGAGAACATTCTAAAGTAACTCTCGGAGAACATTCTAAAGTAACCCTCAGAGAACATTCTAAAGTAACCCTCAGAGAACATTCTAAAGTAACTCTCGGAGAACATTCTAAAGTAACCCTCAGAGAACATTCTAAAGTAACTCTCAGAGAACATTCTAAAGTAACGCTCGGAGAACATTCTAAAGTAACTCTCAGAGAACATTCTAAAGTAACTCGGAGAACATTCTAAAGTAACTCTCGGAGAACATTCTCAAGTAACCCTCGGAGAACATTCTAAAGTAACCCTCAGAGAACATTCTAAAGTAACTCTCGGAGAACATTCTAAAGTAACCCTCAGAGAACATTCTAAAGTAACTCTCAGAGAACATTCTAAAGTAACGCTCGGAGAACATTCTAAAGTAACTCTCAGAGAACATTCTAAAGTAACTCTCGGAGAACATTCTAAAGTAACTCTCAGAGAACATTCTAAAGTAACTCTCGGAGAACATTCTAAAGTAACTCTCAGAGAACATTCTAAAGTAACGCCCAGAGAACATTCTAAAGTAACGCTCAGAGAACATTCTAAAGAAACGCTCAGAGAACATTCTAAAGTAACGCCCAGAGAACATTCTAAAGTAACTCTCAGAGAACATTCTAAAGTAACTCTCAGAGAACAATCTAAAGTAACTCTCAGAGAACAATCTAAAGTAACGCTCAGAGAACATTCTAAAGTAACTCTCGGAGAACATTCTAAAGTAACCCTCGGAGAACATTCTAAAGTAACCCTCAGAGAACATTCTAAAGTAACTCTCGGAGAACATTCTAAAGTAACCCTCTGAGAACATTCTAAAGTAACTCTCAGAGAACATTCTACAGTAACTCTCAGAGAACATTCTAAAGTAACTTTCAGAGAACATTCTAAAGTAACTCTCAGAGAACAATCTAAAGTAACTTTCAGAGAACATTCTAAAGTAACGCTCAGAGAACAATCTAAAGTAACTTTCAGAGAACATTCTAAAGTAACTCAGAGAACATTCTAAAGTAACTTTCAGAGAACATTTTAAAGTAACTCAGAGAACATTCTTAAGTAACTGTCAGAGAACATTCTAAAGTAACACTCAGAGAACATTCTAAAGTAACTCTCAGAGAACATTCTAAAGTAACTCTCAGAGAACATTCTAAAGTAACCCTCAGAGAACATTCTAAAGTAACTCTCAGAGAACATTCTAAAGTAACTCTCAGAGAACAATTTTAAGTAACTTTCACAGAACATTCTAAAGTAACGCTCAGAGAACAATCTAAAGTAACTTTCAGAGAACATTCTAAAGTAACTCTCAGAGAACATTCTAAAGTAACCCTCAGAGAACAATCTAAAGTAACTGTCAGAGAACATTCTAAAGTAACACTCAGAGAACATTCTAAAGTAACTCTCGGAGAACATTCTAAAGTAACTCTCGGAGAACATTCTAAAGTAACTCTCTGAGAACATTCTAAAGTAACTCTCAGAGAACAATCTAAAGTAACTCTCAGAGAACATTCTAAAGTAACGCTCAGAGAACATTCTAAAGTAACGCTCAGAGAACATTCTAAAGTAACGCTCAGAGAACATTCTAAAGTAACTCTCAGAGAACATTCTAAAGTAACTCTCAGAGAACATTCTAAAGTAACTCTCAGAGAAGTTCAGAGAACATTCTAAAGTAACTCTCAGAGAACATTCTAAAGTAACTCTCAGAGAACATTCTAAAGTAACTCTCAGAGAACATTCTAAAGTAACACTCAGAGAACATTCTAAAGTAACTCTCAGAGAACATTCTAAAGTAACGCTCAGAGAACATTCTAAAGTAACGCCCAGAGAACACTCTAGAGTAACTCTCAGAGAACATTCTAAAGTAACGCTCAGAGAACATTCTAAAGTAACGCTCAGAGAACATTCTAAAGTAACTCTCAGAGAACATTCTAAAGTAACGCTCAGAGAACATTCTAAAGTAACGCTCAGAGAACATTCTAAAGTAACTCTCACAGTACATTCTAAAGTAACGCTCAGAGAACATTCTAAAGTAACTCTCAGAGAACATTCTAAAGTAACTCTCAGAGAACATTCTAAAGTAACGCTCAGAGAACATTCTAAAGTAACGCCCAGAGAACACTCTAGAGTAACTCTCAGAGAACATTCTAAAGTAACGCTCAGAGAACATTCTAAAGTAACTCTCAGAGAACATTCTAAAGTAACTCTCAGAGAACATTCTAAAGTAACTCTCAGAGAACATTCTAAAGTAACACTCAGAGAACATTCTAAAGTAACTCTCAGAGAACATTCTAAAGTAACGCTCAGAGAACATTCTAAAGTAACGCCCAGAGAACACTCTAGAGTAACTCTCAGAGAACATTCTAAAGTAACGCTCAGAGAACATTCTAAAGTAACGCTCAGAGAACATTCTAAAGTAACTCTCAGAGAACATTCTAAAGTAACGCTCAGAGAACATTCTAAAGTAACGCTCAGAGAACATTCTAAAGTAACTCTCACAGTACATTCTAAAGTAACGCTCAGAGAACATTCTAAAGTAACTCTCAGAGAACATTCTAAAGTAACTCTCAGAGAACATTCTAAAGTAACGCTCAGAGAACATTCTAAAGTAACGCCCAGAGAACACTCTAGAGTAACTCTCAGAGAACATTCTAAAGTAACGCTCAGAGAACATTCTAAAGTAACTCTCAGAGAACATTCTAAAGTAATGCTCAGAGAACATTCTAAAGTAACGCTCAGAGAACATTCTAAAGTAACGCCCAGCGAACATTCTAAAGTAACGCCCAGAGAACATTCTAAAGTAACACTCAGAGAACATTCTAAAGTAACTCTCAGAGAACATTCTAAAGCAACTCTCAGAGAACATTCTAAAGTAACGCTCAGAGAACATTGTAAAGTAACTCTCAGAGAACATTCTAAAGTAACTCTCAGAGAACATTCTAAAGTAAAGCTCAGAGAACATTCTAAAGTAACTCTCAGAGAACATTCTAAAGTAAAGCTCAGAGAACATTCTAAAGTAACTCTCAGAGAACATTCTAAAGTAACTCTCAGAGAACTTTCTAAAGTAACGCTCAGAGAACATTCTAAAGTAACTCTCAGAGAACATTCTAAAGTAACTCTCAGAGAACATTCTAAAGTAACGCTCAGAGAACATTCTAAAGTAACGCTCAGAGAACATTCTAAAGTAACTCTCAGAGAACATTCTAAAGTAACTCTCAGAGAACATTCTAAAGTAACGCTCAGAGAACACTCTAGAGTAACTCTCAGAGAACATTCTAAAGTAACGCTCAGAGAACATTCTAAAGTAACTCTCAGAGAACATTCTAAAGTAACGCTCAGAGAACATTCTAAAGTAACGCTCAGAGAACATTCTAAAGTAACGCCCAGAGAACATTCTAAAGTAACGCTCAGAGAACATTCTAAAGTAACGCTCAGAGAACATTCTAAAGTAACGCCCAGAGAACATTCTAAAGTAACTCTCAGAGAACATTCTAAAGTAACTCTCGGAGAACATTCTAAAGTAACCCTCAGAGAACATCCTAAAGTAACTCTCGGAGAACATTCTAAAGTAACCCTCAGAGAACATTCTAAAGTAACTCTCGGAGAACATTCTAAAGTAACTCTCGGAGAACATTCTAAAGTAACCCTCAGAGAACAATCTAAAGTAACGCTCGGAGAACATTCTAAAGTAACTCTCAGAGAACATTCTAAAGTAACTCTCAGAGAACATTCTAAAGTAACTCTCGGAGAACATTCTAAAGTAACTCTTGGAGAACATTCTAAAGTAACCCTCAGAGAACATTCTAAAGTAACCCTCAGAGAACATTCTAAAGTAACTCTCGGAGAACATTCTAAAGTAACCCTCAGAGAACATTCTAAAGTAACTCTCAGAGAACATTCTAAAGTAACGCTCGGAGAACATTCTAAAGTAACTCTCAGAGAACATTCTAAAGTAACTCGGAGAACATTCTAAAGTAACTCTCGGAGAACATTCTAAAGTAACCCTCGGAGAACATTCTAAAGTAACCCTCAGAGAACATTCTAAAGTAACTCTCGGAGAACATTCTAAAGTAACCCTCGGAGAACATTCTAAAGTAACTCTCAGAGAACATTCTAAAGTAACTCTCAGAGAACATTCTAAAGTAACTTTCAGAGAACATTCTAAAGTAACTCTCAGAGAACAATCTAAAGTAACTTTCAGAGAACATTCTAAAGTAACGCTCAGAGAACAATCTAAAGTAACTTTCAGAGAACATTCTAAAGTAACTCAGAGAACATTCTAAAGTAACTTTCAGAGAACATTTTAAAGTAACTCAGAGAACATTCTAAAGTAACTGTCAGAGAACATTCTAAAGTAACACTCAGAGAACATTCTAAAGTAACTCTCAGAGAACATTCTAAAGTAACTCTCAGAGAACATTCTAAAGTAACCCTCAGAGAACATTCTAAAGTAACTCTCAGAGAACATTCTAAAGTAACTCTCAGAGAACAATTTTAAGTAACTTTCACAGAACATTCTAAAGTAACGCTCAGAGAACAATCTAAAGTAACTTTCAGAGAACATTCTAAAGTAACTCTCAGAGAACATTCTAAAGTAACCCTCAGAGAACAATCTAAAGTAACTGTCAGAGAACATTCTAAAGTAACACTCAGAGAACATTCTAAAGTAACTCTCTGAGAACATTCTAAAGTAACTCTCGGAGAACATTCTAAAGTAACTCTCTGAGAACATTCTAAAGTAACTCTCAGAGAACAATCTAAAGTAACTCTCAGAGAACATTCTAAAGTAACGCTCAGAGAACATTCTAAAGTAACGCTCAGAGAACATTCTAAAGTAACGCTCAGAGAACATTCTAAAGTAACGCTCAGAGAACATTCTAAAGTAACTCTCAGAGAACATTCTAAAGTAACTCTCAGAGAACATTCTAAAGTAACTCTCAGAGAAGTTCAGAGAACATTCTAAAGTAACTCTCAGAGAACATTCTAAAGTAACTCTCAGAGAACATTCTAAAGTAACACTCAGAGAACATTCTAAAGTAACTCTCAGAGAACATTCTAAAGTAACGCTCAGAGAACATTCTAAAGTAACGCCCAGAGAACACTCTAGAGTAACTCTCAGAGAACATTCTAAAGTAACGCTCAGAGAACATTCTAAAGTAACTGTCAGAGAACATTCTAAAGTAACACTCAGAGAACATTCTAAAGTAACTCTCAGAGAACATTCTAAAGTAACTCTCAGAGAACATTCTAAAGTAACCCTCAGAGAACATTCTAAAGTAACTCTCAGAGAACATTCTAAAGTAACTCTCAGAGAACAATTTTAAGTAACTTTCACAGAACATTCTAAAGTAACGCTCAGAGAACAATCTAAAGTAACTTTCAGAGAACATTCTAAAGTAACTCTCAGAGAACATTCTAAAGTAACCCTCAGAGAACAATCTAAAGTAACTGTCAGAGAACATTCTAAAGTAACACTCAGAGAACATTCTAAAGTAACTCTCAGAGAACATTCTAAAGTAACTCTCAGAGAACATTCTAAAGTAACTCTCGGAGAACATTCTAAAGTAACTCTCTGAGAACATTCTAAAGTAACTCTCAGAGAACAATCTAAAGTAACTCTCAGAGAACATTCTAAAGTAACGCTCAGAGAACATTCTAAAGTAACGCTCAGAGAACATTCTAAAGTAACGCTCAGAGAACATTCTAAAGTAACGCTCAGAGAACATTCTAAAGTAACTCTCAGAGAACATTCTAAAGTAACTCTCAGAGAACATTCTAAAGTAACTCTCAGAGAAGTTCAGAGAACATTCTAAAGTAACTCTCAGAGAACATTCTAAAGTAACTCTCAGAGAACATTCTAAAGTAACTCTCAGAGAACATTCTAAAGTAACACTCAGAGAACATTCTAAATTAACTCTCAGAGAACATTCTAAAGTAACGCTCAGAGAACATTCTAAAGTAACGCCCAGAGAACACTCTAGAGTAACTCTCAGAGAACATTCTAAAGTAACGCTCAGAGAACATTCTAAAGTAACGCTCAGAGAACATTCTAAAGTAACTCTCAGAGAACATTCTAAAGTAACGCTCAGAGAACATTCTAAAGTAACGCTCAGAGAACATTCTAAAGTAACTCTCACAGTACATTCTAAAGTAACGCTCAGAGAACATTCTAAAGTAACTCTCAGAGAACATTCTAAAGTAACTCTCAGAGAACATTCTAAAGTAACGCTCAGAGAACATTCTAAAGTAACGCCCAGAGAACACTCTAGAGTAACTCTCAGAGAACATTCTAAAGTAACGCTCAGAGAACATTCTAAAGTAACTCTCAGAGAACATTCTAAAGTAACTCTCTGAGAACATTCTAAAGTAACTCTCGGAGAACATTCTAAAGTAACTCTCTGAGAACATTCTAAAGTAACTCTCAGAGAACAATCTAAAGTAACTCTCAGAGAACATTCTAAAGTAACGCTCAGAGAACATTCTAAAGTAACGCTCAGAGAACATTCTAAAGTAACGCTCAGAGAACATTCTAAAGTAACGCTCAGAGAACATTCTAAAGTAACTCTCAGAGAACATTCTAAAGTAACGCTCAGAGAACATTCTAAAGTAACTCTCAGAGAACATTCTAAAGTAACTCTCAGAGAACATTCTAAAGTAACGCTCAGAGAACACTCTAGAGTAACTCTCAGAGAACATTCTAAAGTAACGCTCAGAGAACATTCTAAAGTAACTCTCAGAGAACATTCTAAAGTAACGCTCAGAGAACATTCTAAAGTAACGCTCAGAGAACATTCTAAAGTAACGCCCAGAGAACATTCTAAAGTAACGCTCAGAGAACATTCTAAAGTAACGCTCAGAGAACATTCTAAAGTAACGCCCAGAGAACATTCTAAAGTAACTCTCAGAGAACATTCTAAAGTAACTCTCGGAGAACATTCTAAAGTAACTCTCAGAGAACATTCTAAAGTAACTCTCAGAGAACATTCTAAAGTAACTCTCAGAGAACATTCTAAAGTAACGCCCGGAGAACATTCTAAAGTAACACTCAGAGAACATTCTAAAGTAACTCTCAGAGAACATTCTAAAGCAACTCTCAGAGAACATTCTAAAGTAACGCTCAGAGAACATTGTAAAGTAACTCTCAGAGAACATTCTAAAGTAACTCTCAGAGAACATTCTAAAGTAAAGCTCAGAGAACATTCTAAAGTAACTCTCAGAGAACATTCTAAAGTAAAGCTCAGAGAACATTCTAAAGTAACTCTCAGAGAACATTCTAAAGTAACTCTCAGAGAACATTCTAAAGTAACTCTCAGAGAACATTCTAAAGTAACGCCCAGAGAACATTCTAAAGTAACTCTCAGAGAACATTCTAAAGTAACTCTCAGAGAACATTCTAAAGTAACGCCCAGAGAACATTCTAAAGTAACACTCAGAGAACATTCTAAAGTAACTCTCAGAGAACATTCTAAAGTAACTCTCAGAGAACATTCTAAAGTAACGCTCAGAGAACATTCTAAAGTAACTCTCAGAGAACATTCTAAAGTATCTCTCAGAGAACATTCTAAAGTAACTCTCAGAGAACATTCTAAAGTAACTCTCAGAGAACATTCTAAAGTAACGCCCAGAGAACATTCTAAAGTAACACTCAGAGAACATTCTAAAGTAACTCTCAGAGAACATTCTAAAGTAACGCTCAGAGAACATTCTAAAGTAACGCTCAGAGAACATTGTAAAGTAACTCTCAGAGAACATTCTAATGTAACGCTCAGAGAACATTGTAAAGTAACTCTCAGAGAACATTCTAAAGTAACTCTCAGAGAACATTCTAAAGTAAAGCTCAGAGAACATTCTAAAGTAACTCTCAGAGAACATTCTAAAGTAACTCTCAGAGAACATTCTAAAGTAACTCTCAGAGAACATTCTAAAGTAACGCCCAGAGAACATTCTAAAGTAACGCCCAGAGAACATTCTAAAGTAACTCTCAGAGAACATTCTAAAGTAACTCTCAGAGAACAATCTAAAGTAACTCTCAGAGAACAATCTAAAGTAACGCTCGGAGAACATTCTAAAGTAACTCTCAGAGAACATTCTAAAGTAACTCTCAGAGAACAATCTAAAGTAACTCTCAGAGAACAATCTAAAGTAACGCTCGGAGAACATTCTAAAGTAACTCTCAGAGAACATTCTAAAGTAACTCTCAGAGAACATTCTTAAACAACTCTCGGAGAACATTCTAAAGTAACTCTCGGAGAACATTCTAAAGTAACCCTCAGAGAACATTCTAAAGTAACTCTCGGAGAACATTCTAAAGTAACTCTCGGAGAACATTCTAAAGTAACCCTCAGAGAACATTCTAAAGTAACTCTCGGAGAACATTCTAAAGTAACTCTCGGAGAACATTCTAAAGTAACCCTCAGAGAACAATCTAAAGTAACGCTCGGAGAACATTCTAAAGTAACTCTCAGAGAACATTCTAAAGTAACTCTCAGAGAACATTCTAAAGTAACTCTCGGAGAACATTCTAAAGTAACTCTCGGAGAACATTCTAAAGTAACCCTCAGAGAACATTCTAAAGTAACCCTCAGAGAACATTCTAAAGTAACTCTCGGAGAGCATTCTAAAGTAACTCAGAGAACATTCTAAAGTAACTTTCAGAGAACATTTTAAAGTAACTCAGAGAACATTCTAAAGTAACTGTCAGAGAACATTCTAAAGTAACACTCAGAGAACATTCTAAAGTAACTCTCAGAGAACATTCTAAAGTAACTCTCAGAGAACATTCTAAAGTAACCCTCAGAGAACATTCTAAAGTAACTCTCAGAGAACATTCTAAAGTAACTCTCAGAGAACATTCTAAAGTAACTCTCAGAGAACATTCTAAAGTAACTCTCAGAGAAGTTCAGAGAACATTCTAAAGTAACTCTCAGAGAACATTCTAAAGTAACTCTCAGAGAACATTCTAAAGTAACTCTCAGAGAACATTCTAAAGTAACACTCAGAGAACATTCTAAAGTAACACTCAGAGAACATTCTAAAGTAACTCTCAGAGAACATTCTAAAGTAACGCTCAGAGAACATTCTAAAGTAACGCCCAGAGAACACTCTAGAGTAACTCTCAGAGAACATTCTAAAGTAACGCTCAGAGAACATTCTAAAGTAACGCTCAGAGAACATTCTAAAGTAACTCTCAGAGAACATTCTAAAGTAACGCTCAGAGAACATTCTAAAGTAACGCTCAGAGAACATTCTAAAGTAACTCTCACAGTACATTCTAAAGTAACGCTCAGAGAACATTCTAAAGTAACTCTCAGAGAACATTCTAAAGTAACTCTCAGAGAACATTCTAAAGTAACGCTCAGAGAACATTCTAAAGTAACGCCCAGAGAACACTCTAGAGTAACTCTCAGAGAACATTCTAAAGTAACGCTCAGAGAACATTCTAAAGTAACTCTCAGAGAACATTCTAAAGTAATGCTCAGAGAACATTCTAAAGTAACTCTCAGAGAACATTCTAAAGTAACGCTCAGAGAACATTCTAAAGTAACGCCCAGAGAACATTCTAAAGTAACGCCCAGAGAACATTCTAAAGTAACACTCAGAGAACATTCTAAAGTAACTCTCAGAGAACATTCTAAAGCAACTCTCAGAGAACATTCTAAAGTAACGCTCAGAGAACATTGTAAAGTAACTCTCAGAGAACATTCTAAAGTAACTCTCAGAGAACATTCTAAAGTAAAGCTCAGAGAACATTCTAAAGTAACTCTCAGAGAACATTCTAAAGTAAAGCTCAGAGAACATTCTAAAGTAACTCTCAGAGAACATTCTAAAGTAACTCTCAGAGAACATTCTAAAGTAACGCTCAGAGAACATTCTAAAGTAACTCTCAGAGAACATTCTAAAGTAACTCTCAGAGAACATTCTAAAGTAACGCTCAGAGAACACTCTAGAGTAACTCTCAGAGAACATTCTAAAGTAACGCTCAGAGAACATTCTAAAGTAACTCTCAGAGAACATTCTAAAGTAACGCTCAGAGAACATTCTAAAGTAACGCTCAGAGAACATTCTAAAGTAACGCCCAGAGAACATTCTAAAGTAACGCTCAGAGAACATTCTAAAGTAACGCTCAGAGAACATTCTAAAGTAACGCCCAGAGAACATTCTAAAGTAACTCTCAGAGAACATTCTAAAGTAACGCCCGGAGAACATTCTAAAGTAACTCTCAGAGAACATTCTAAAGTAACTCTCAGAGAACATTCTAAAGTAACTCTCAGAGAACATTCTAAAGTAACGCCCGGAGAACATTCTAAAGTAACACTCAGAGAACATTCTAAAGTAACTCTCAGAGAACATTCTAAAGTAACTCTCAGAGAACATTCTAAAGTAACTCTCAGAGAACATTCTAAAGTAACTCTCAGAGAACATTCTAAAGTAACGCCCGGAGAACATTCTAAAGTAACACTCAGAGAACATTCTAAAGTAACGCCCGGAGAACATTCTAAAGTAACACTCAGAGAACATTCTAAAGTAACTCTCAGAGAACATTCTAAAGTAACGCCCGGAGAACATTCTAAAGTAACTCTCAGAGAACATTCTAAAGTAACGCCCAGAGAACATTCTAAAGTAACGCCCAGAGAACATTCTAAAGTAACACTCAGAGAACATTCTAAAGTAACTCTCGGAGAACATTCTAAAGCAACTCTCAGAGAACATTCTAAAGTAACGCTCAGAGAACATTGTAAAGTAACTCTCAGAGAACATTCTAAATTAACTCTCAGAGAACATTCTAAAGTAAAGCTCAGAGAACATTCTAAAGTAACTCTCAGAGAACATTCTAAAGTAAAGCTCAGAGAACATTCTAAAGTAACTCTCAGAGAACATTCTAAAGTAACTCTCAGAGAACATTCTAAAGTAACTCTCAGAGAACATTCTAAAGTAACGCCCAGAGAACATTCTAAAGTAACTCTCAGAGAACATTCTAAAGTAACTCTCAGAGAACATTCTAAAGTAACGCCCAGAGAACATTCTAAAGTAACACTCAGAGAACATTCTAAAGTAACTCTCAGAGAACATTCTAAAGTAACTCTCAGAGAACATTCTAAAGTAACGCTCAGAGAACATTCTAAAGTAACTCTCAGAGAACATTCTAAAGTAACTCTCAGAGAACATTCTAAAGTAACTCTCAGAGAACATTCTAAAGTAACGCCCAGAGAACATTCTAAAGTAACACTCAGAGAACATTCTAAAGTAACTCTCAGAGAACATTCTAAAGTAACGCTCAGAGAACATTCTAAAGTAACGCTCAGAGAACATTGTAAAGTAACTCTCAGAGAACATTCTAAAGTAACGCTCAGAGAACATTGTAAAGTAACTCTCAGAGAACATTCTAAAGTAACTCTCAGAGAACATTCTAAAGTAAAGCTCAGAGAACATTCTAAAGTAACCCTCAGAGAACAATCTAAAGTAACGCTCGGAGAACATTCTAAAGTAACTCTCAGAGAACATTCTAAAGTAACTCTCAGAGAACATTCTAAAGTAACTCTCGGAGAACATTCTAAAGTAACTCTCGGAGAACATTCTAAAGTAACCCTCAGAGAACATTCTAAAGTAACCCTCAGAGAACATTCTAAAGTAACTCTCGGAGAGCATTCTAAAGTAACTCAGAGAACATTCTAAAGTAACTTTCAGAGAACATTTTAAAGTAACTCAGAGAACATTCTAAAGTAACTGTCAGAGAACATTCTAAAGTAACACTCAGAGAACATTCTAAAGTAACTCTCAGAGAACATTCTAAAGTAACTCTCAGAGAACATTCTAAAGTAACCCTCAGAGAACATTCTAAAGTAACTCTCAGAGAACATTCTAAAGTAACTCTCAGAGAACATTCTAAAGTAACTCTCAGAGAACATTCTAAAGTAACTCTCAGAGAAGTTCAGAGAACATTCTAAAGTAACTCTCAGAGAACATTCTAAAGTAACTCTCAGAGAACATTCTAAAGTAACTCTCAGAGAACATTCTAAAGTAACACTCAGAGAACATTCTAAAGTAACACTCAGAGAACATTCTAAAGTAACTCTCAGAGAACATTCTAAAGTAACGCTCAGAGAACATTCTAAAGTAACGCCCAGAGAACACTCTAGAGTAACTCTCAGAGAACATTCTAAAGTAACGCTCAGAGAACATTCTAAAGTAACGCTCAGAGAACATTCTAAAGTAACTCTCAGAGAACATTCTAAAGTAACGCTCAGAGAACATTCTAAAGTAACGCTCAGAGAACATTCTAAAGTAACTCTCACAGTACATTCTAAAGTAACGCTCAGAGAACATTCTAAAGTAACTCTCAGAGAACATTCTAAAGTAACTCTCAGAGAACATTCTAAAGTAACGCTCAGAGAACATTCTAAAGTAACGCCCAGAGAACACTCTAGAGTAACTCTCAGAGAACATTCTAAAGTAACGCTCAGAGAACATTCTAAAGTAACTCTCAGAGAACATTCTAAAGTAATGCTCAGAGAACATTCTAAAGTAACTCTCAGAGAACATTCTAAAGTAACGCTCAGAGAACATTCTAAAGTAACGCCCAGAGAACATTCTAAAGTAACGCCCAGAGAACATTCTAAAGTAACACTCAGAGAACATTCTAAAGTAACTCTCAGAGAACATTCTAAAGCAACTCTCAGAGAACATTCTAAAGTAACGCTCAGAGAACATTGTAAAGTAACTCTCAGAGAACATTCTAAAGTAACTCTCAGAGAACATTCTAAAGTAAAGCTCAGAGAACATTCTAAAGTAACTCTCAGAGAACATTCTAAAGTAAAGCTCAGAGAACATTCTAAAGTAACTCTCAGAGAACATTCTAAAGTAACTCTCAGAGAACATTCTAAAGTAACGCTCAGAGAACATTCTAAAGTAACTCTCAGAGAACATTCTAAAGTAACTCTCAGAGAACATTCTAAAGTAACGCTCAGAGAACACTCTAGAGTAACTCTCAGAGAACATTCTAAAGTAACGCTCAGAGAACATTCTAAAGTAACTCTCAGAGAACATTCTAAAGTAACGCTCAGAGAACATTCTAAAGTAACGCTCAGAGAACATTCTAAAGTAACGCCCAGAGAACATTCTAAAGTAACGCTCAGAGAACATTCTAAAGTAACGCTCAGAGAACATTCTAAAGTAACGCCCAGAGAACATTCTAAAGTAACTCTCAGAGAACATTCTAAAGTAACGCCCGGAGAACATTCTAAAGTAACTCTCAGAGAACATTCTAAAGTAACTCTCAGAGAACATTCTAAAGTAACTCTCAGAGAACATTCTAAAGTAACGCCCGGAGAACATTCTAAAGTAACACTCAGAGAACATTCTAAAGTAACTCTCAGAGAACATTCTAAAGTAACTCTCAGAGAACATTCTAAAGTAACTCTCAGAGAACATTCTAAAGTAACTCTCAGAGAACATTCTAAAGTAACGCCCGGAGAACATTCTAAAGTAACACTCAGAGAACATTCTAAAGTAACGCCCGGAGAACATTCTAAAGTAACACTCAGAGAACATTCTAAAGTAACTCTCAGAGAACATTCTAAAGTAACGCCCGGAGAACATTCTAAAGTAACTCTCAGAGAACATTCTAAAGTAACGCCCAGAGAACATTCTAAAGTAACGCCCAGAGAACATTCTAAAGTAACACTCAGAGAACATTCTAAAGTAACTCTCGGAGAACATTCTAAAGCAACTCTCAGAGAACATTCTAAAGTAACGCTCAGAGAACATTGTAAAGTAACTCTCAGAGAACATTCTAAATTAACTCTCAGAGAACATTCTAAAGTAAAGCTCAGAGAACATTCTAAAGTAACTCTCAGAGAACATTCTAAAGTAAAGCTCAGAGAACATTCTAAAGTAACTCTCAGAGAACATTCTAAAGTAACTCTCAGAGAACATTCTAAAGTAACTCTCAGAGAACATTCTAAAGTAACGCCCAGAGAACATTCTAAAGTAACTCTCAGAGAACATTCTAAAGTAACTCTCAGAGAACATTCTAAAGTAACGCCCAGAGAACATTCTAAAGTAACACTCAGAGAACATTCTAAAGTAACTCTCAGAGAACATTCTAAAGTAACTCTCAGAGAACATTCTAAAGTAACGCTCAGAGAACATTCTAAAGTAACTCTCAGAGAACATTCTAAAGTAACTCTCAGAGAACATTCTAAAGTAACTCTCAGAGAACATTCTAAAGTAACGCCCAGAGAACATTCTAAAGTAACACTCAGAGAACATTCTAAAGTAACTCTCAGAGAACATTCTAAAGTAACGCTCAGAGAACATTCTAAAGTAACGCTCAGAGAACATTGTAAAGTAACTCTCAGAGAACATTCTAAAGTAACGCTCAGAGAACATTGTAAAGTAACTCTCAGAGAACATTCTAAAGTAACTCTCAGAGAACATTCTAAAGTAAAGCTCAGAGAACATTCTAAAGTAACTCTCAGAGAACATTCTAAAGTAACTCTCAGAGAACATTCTAAAGTAACTCTCAGAGAACATTCTAAAGTAACTCTCAGAGAACATTCTAAAGTAACGCCCAGAGAACATTCTAAAGTAACTCTCAGAGAACATTCTAAAGTAACTCTCAGAGAACATTCTAAAGTAACTCTCAGAGAACAATCTAAAGTAACTCTCAGAGAACAATCTAAAGTAACGCTCGGAGAACATTCTAAAGTAACTCTCAGAGAACATTCTAAAGTAACTCTCAGAGAACAATCTAAAGTAACTCTCAGAGAACAATCTAAAGTAACGCTCGGAGAACATTCTAAAGTAACTCTCAGAGAACATTCTAAAGTAACTCTCAGAGAACATTCTTAAACAACTCTCGGAGAACATTCTAAAGTAACTCTCGGAGAACATTCTAAAGTAACCCTCAGAGAACATTCTAAAGTAACTCTCGGAGAACATTCTAAAGTAACTCTCGGAGAACATTCTAAAGTAACCCTCAGAGAACATTCTAAAGTAACTCTCGGAGAACATTCTAAAGTAACTCTCAGAGAACATTCTAAAGTAACCCTCAGAGAACAATCTAAAGTAACGCTCGGAGAACATTCTAAAGTAACTCTCAGAGAACATTCTAAAGTAACTCTCAGAGAACATTCTAAAGTAACTCTCGGAGAACATTCTAAAGTAACTCTCGGAGAACATTCTAAAGTAACCCTCAGAGAACATTCTAAAGTAACCCTCAGAGAACATTCTAAAGTAACTCTCGGAGAACATTCTAAAGTAACCCTCGGAGAACATTCTAAAGTAACCCTCAGAGAACATTCTAAAGTAACTCTCGGAGAACATTCTAAAGTAACCCTCAGAGAACATTCTAAAGTAACTCTCAGAGAACCTTCTAAAGTAACTCTCAGAGAACATTCTAAAGTAACTCTCAGAGAACATTCTAAAGTAACTCTCAGAGAACAATCTAAAGTAACTTTCAGAGAACATTCTAAAGTAACTCTCAGAGAACATTCTAAAGTAACTCTCAGAGAACATTCTAAAGTAACGCCCGGAGAACATTCTAAAGTAACCCTCAGAGAACATTCTAAAGTAACACTCAGAGAACATTCTAAAGTAACTCTCAGAGAACATTCTAAAGTAACTCTCAGAGAACATTCTAAAGTAACGCTCGGAGAGCATTCTAAAGTAACTCTCAGAGAACATTCTAAAGTAACTCTCAGAGAACATTCTAAAGTAACTCTCAGAGAACATTCTAAAGTAACCCTCAGAGAACATTCTAAAGTAACACTCAGAGAACATTCTAAAGTAACTCTCAGAGAACATTCTAAAGTAACCCTCAGAGAACATTCTAAAGTAACGCTCAGAGAACATTCTAAAGTAACACTCAGAGAACATTCTAAAGTAACTCTCAGAGAACATTCTAAAGTAACGCTCGGAGAGCATTCTAAAGTAACTCTCAGAGAACATTCTAAAGTAACCCTCAGAGAACATTCTAAAGTAACACTCAGAGAACATTCTAAAGTAACGCCCAGAGAACATTCTAAAGTAACGCCCAGAGAACATTCTAAAGTAACTCTCAGAGAACATTCTAAAGTAACGCTCAGAGAACATTCTAAAGTAACTCTCAGAGAACATTCTAAAGTAACTCTCAGAGAACATTCTAAAGTAACCCTCAGAGAACATTCTAAAGTAACACTCAGAGAACATTCTAAAGTAACTCTCAGAGAACATTCTAAAGTAACCCTCAGAGAACATTCTAAAGTAACGCTCAGAGAACATTCTAAAGTAACACTCAGAGAACATTCTAAAGTAACTCTCAGAGAACATTCTAAAGTAACGCTCGGAGAGCATTCTAAAGTAACTCTCAGAGAACATTCTAAAGTAACCCTCAGAGAACATTCTAAAGTAACACTCAGAGAACATTCTAAAGTAACGCCCAGAGAACATTCTAAAGTAACGCCCAGAGAACATTCTAAAGTAACTCTCAGAGAACATTCTAAAGTAACGCTCAGAGAACATTCTAAAGTAACTCTCAGAGAACATTCTAAAGTAACTCTCAGAGAACATTCTAAAGTAAATCTCACAGAACATTCTTAAGTAACTATCAGAGAACATTCTAATGTATAGAATGTTCCTTTAACATTCACATAACCAAAAAGAAAAATAAATTTTGATCTTCCAGGAAACAATCAGAAATAACGTTTTAATTACTTAATGGGAATATTAGCAAAATGTTCTTACATTTTCTCAACATATTTTTGTTGGCTGGGATGATGTTTAAGCAGCGTTAATAAATGCATAATTAATTACATTATGTTAAAACTGATTTACTTTATATACTTTTATACAACAGTCCTTTCTGGTTCTCGAATCTGATTGGCTGAGTATCAGCACTGCATTGGGACCGTTTCACCGTTTGTATCGCTCCGCTCTCGGCGACTGTCATGGCGGCCTGCGGCCGATCAAATCCACCTTATGTTTTAGAAATACTACTGTTGTTGTGTCACGAAATGGTGTTTAAAGAGTTTTTCAGGTGAGTATGTAGTTATTTAGACCTCAAATATGACACTCATAAACACAGCGCCTGTTTAATGAGCTTTCGCTTTTTTAGATGCGAGCTCCAGACGGTCAGCGGCCGCTCAGCGCTCGTCTACCCGCAGAGAAGAGCTTCATCTCGGGAATCTGAGCTGCTCTTACTGTATGCGAGTGGATAAACATGAGGTATTATTAGGGCTGGGCGATATGGCCCAAAAAAAAAATCCCCGATTTTTTCACCAAAAATTCGATTTACGATTTAAAACGATTTTTTCCCCCTCCTACTTAAAATCAGTCTGCAGATGACAAAGAAATTGTTCAAAACAAGTTTTAACTTTATTTTGTTTAGGTAAAATTAAATATTTGCAGCTTGGTAGAAGTGCCACCTGGGGTGCAAAACTTTCCGCATGTGAATAATCCCCAACTATTCCACAGTATAAATGGGCACCATATCTTTTGCAATAAACAGTATACATATCAAATGTTTATGAATTGATATGCAGATAAAATTAACTTTTATTAACAACAGTAATGTGCAAAAAAAGTATAGGGAAAATTTAAATGTAGCCTAATGCTCTTATTAAATATAGATTAGCATTGTTCTTCAATAGTCTCACACTGAACTGATCGACAGCTTCAGTGATTATTAAAGGAGCTCTTTACTTTACTGTAATTTAGTCACAATTTGAAGAAAAGTTTAGTTTTTCCTGAGACTGTGACTTCGTACTTTCCATACATTAGGGAGTGAAAATCGCTAATAAATCAATAAGTGCTCTTCTGCTGGTTATAGTGGTGGGCATTTCATATCTTTTTTAAAATAAAAATGCTACAAAATGGATTACACATTTAAAAAAAATAAACTAAAAAAAACATTCGACTATTTCTTTCACAAGACCCCTTTAAACTTTTAGTTTTACAAACCATCACATTAAAAATAACATTACAATCGGATATCTAGAGCTTTGAAGTGCTGGAAATAAGTGTGAAGCTCTTGAAAACCATTGGAAAGTGCTTGAATTTCAATCTCAAAAGGTTGTACGAATCCTGAGATAAATAATGACAACAACAACATTAAATCCATGTGGTTTTACTACAGTACAATCGTGGTAAATGTTGGTGTTTTGTGACTGAAACCCCTGACCTTCGCACAGCTCTGTTTGATCTGATATCTGTGGTTTATAACAGAATTCTGCCCCGACCGCTTCCACTAGATCACAGTAGCGATGGTGTGTTGATTTAAACGCTCTCTCACTGGATCACCAGCGCTGTGTATCGTGTCTGTCACGAGATTGGCCCGTGTGTGAGCTCGCGCTGCGTTCGTGTCAGCGCAGCTTTAAATGAGTAGCGCCTAGCGCGGTTCCGTTCAGACTTCAAACACACATATTGTTAATTGTTCTGTGTAAAACTGAACCAATTACGAATGACACTATGTTGTTAGACGCGATCCTTGTTGTTTGTGTACCTCTGTGGCAAACGCGCGCGGGGAGGGCTGAGCCATTACGGGAGCTCAGAGGGGAGCGTCGGCGGATTTGAAAGAGAAAACCGATTTTCATTCACAAAAATCGTCGTAAACTAAAAACTCGAATTAATTCATAAAATCGATTTATCGCCCAGCCCTAGGTATTATTCATTTGGGCTATCAAACGGACAATCTTTGGATTAATAATCCTATTTATTGTTCCAGGGAAAATCGATTTGACTAAAGTTATAATTTTCATAACCCCAGTTTTGATAACTTTATATTTAGCTAACTTGAATCCTGTGCCAGAGCGCTGCTTTTGCACGTTTGACTGAAATGTTTGCTTGTGTTTATTTCCTGTTGTCTTTTATAATGGCTATTGTTCATTTACATATTGTTGTTAAATAAATATGAATAATATGCCGTGTTTAGTATTGAGAAAGGGTCCGTTAGTGATTGTGAAATGGACTGTCAAACGAAGCAGTTCTGCTTTTTAAAGACACTGTTGTTGTTTCTGATTTATTTACACACTTGTGTCTCGAACTGTTGTATAAACACAATATCACACTTGTAGCCGTGCGATATAACACCCAGCCGGTTGTTATCGCAGAATAAACCCCGACGGAGGGGTCTTCAGGGGTCACTCTGATGGGGTTTATTCTGTGATGACAAGACGGTCGCACCACATGATATTTTGACACTTTAAATAACAGAAATATTACAAATAACAAATGTTTTTTTTTTTAAGTTAAAGTGAGTATTTTTAATGCATTTATAAACACGTTTTTATCTGAAAAAGAAAATGCAATTGGATAGAAAATGAAGGTGTCATGTCATTGACCAATATACTTAAGTGTACTTTGTAAAGTAAGCAGACCTTAATTGTACCTCACATGGTTTATCCTACTTGTATTATTAACTGCTCATATAATTAGATATAATAATTAAAGTCAGATGGTAATATGCACTCAAATAATAACCCTTTTGCTTTACGTGTCTCACAGAAAACACATTCCTTTTTTAAGTTTTTATTATTACTTTTTTTTTTTATTAACAGAGCAAATGATTCACAACATTGAATCCAACATACAACAATAATGCTTCACAGGATAAGTGTCAAATATTCTCAACCAGATTAACAATAAAAAACAAAAACACAACACACACAAAAAACATAGCTATTTATAAAAAAAATTAAGATAAATGTTTCTTCCTTTTTCTTATTGACAAATTCAAGATTCATATAATTTGATAAACATTTGTGGGGCATTACAATATAAATAATTCCTCCATAAAGTTTAGCAAAATGTCATTCTTTTTGTTTTTAATGACTTCCTCTGTGTGTTATTGTATCCAAGCGTGCCGTGTTTGGTGTGTTCAGATCACATGAATGTAAACACATGGGAACCTTTGCTCTTATTTGCTCTCTGAGCCACGCTGCCTGTATGCACTGGGTGGCGCTGCTGCGCTGTTCGAGTTTGACTGCCTGAGCAAACCCATTACCCATTATCTCTAAGCCAAGAGTTACGTTGACGTCACCAAAACACAACATTGCGGCATGTGAGAGGGAGCCAGTTATTGCGTTTTATTTTTGGCACAGCGCGCGCTGTAGTCAGGAGTCGAGTGTGTTGGAGCAGAACCGTCCCAGTGCTTCTGTAATCATAAACCAGGTCTAGGGTTGATCCAGACTACCAAACCTGTCCGTATGCGACACTTCAGTGTGTCCGTCAGATTGCCGTCTCATGCTGAGCCTCGCCCGCTTCGACCTGAATTCATCCCTGTTTGCCTCTTATATAACCCACTCATCAGGCTCTGAGCGACAGCAAGCTGCTCCCAAAATCCACTGCCACTGCTCCTCCAATTACGCAATCAGTTTTAGTTCTCTCTCTCTCTCTCTCTCTCTCTCTCTCTCTCTCTCTCTCTCTCTCTCTCTCTCTCTCTCTCTCTCTCTCTCTCTCTCTCTCTCTCTCTCTCACTCACTCACTCACTCACTCACTCACTCACCACGCACGCACGCACGCACGCACGCACACACACACACACACCACACACACACACAACACACACACACACACACACACACACACACACACACACACACACACACACATTTGTTTTTGTGACATATGGGGACATTCCAGGCGTAATGTTTTTTATACTGTATAAACCGTATTTTATATCCCCTTACACTGCCCCTAAACTTACCCATCTCTCTCTCTCACACCACACACACACACACACACACACAAACAGCCCCTAAACCTACCCATCACACAAACACACACACACTTGTTTTTTGTGACATATGGGGACATTCCAGGTGTAATGTTTTTTATATTGTTCAAACCATATTTTATATCCCCCTACACTGCCCCTAAACTTACCCATCTCACACACACACACACACACACACACACACACACACACACACACACACACACACACACACACACACACACACTGCCACTAAACCTACCCATCACACACACACACACACACACACACACACTGCCCCTAAACCTACCCATCACACACACACAGCCCCTAAACCTACCCATCACACACACACACATGCACACACACACACACACACACGCGGGACGCACAGAGAGCGTACTGACACACATGACCTCTGACCTCTGCTTGGCCACTAAAGTTTAATTTTGCCATCTGACCCTCACTAAGCTCACGCTTGTTTTCTGCAGCTGTCAGCAGCATAACTTCAGTCTGAACACATCATGCATTTAAACATTGTGTGGGATATTAAAAGAATAGCTCCCGATGATTAAAAGTCTTCAGAGTGTTTACATTCATGTGGATCATAGAGAGAGAAAGATTTCTCGTTTGGGTCACGAAAACACATTTTTGGGTACACTATTCATTTGAGACTCATCAAACATTTAGTTATTTTTATTTTTTTAATACTTTTCATCATTAAAACAAGTTTAGTGAGATTTATGGATAAAACAAGAAAAAGCTATTTGCCTGTGATGAAAACTTTATTCAGTATTAATTATCTGAAAACTAAACTGGTTTCCGCCGGAATAAAACAAATTAAAACAGAACTTTTTCTCACAATTTTGACTGAAAGTCACAATTACCTTTTAAATAGTTTTATTCAGTGGCTTCCATTGAAAACAATTATGAAAACATTTATTTTTCTTAGTCCATTAACAAATAGTTTTTAAATTAAATCAAGTTTTGTGGTATTTATGGTTAAAACAAGGAAATTTGCTAGTGGGGAAAACAAAGAATTCTGAAAACAAGTCTTGATATCTTATAATATAATAAAATGTAATATATTTTAATAATGTATTAAATTAAATTAAAATATAAAACAACACATAGTATATAAAATTATATATATATATATATATATATATATATATATATATATATATATATATATATATATATATATATAATTGCATTTTATTTTAACTATTATATTATAATGTATTAAATTAAAATATAAAATAATATATTTTATATAATTTGTTGATATTGTAATAATTATATATTATTTTGTATTTTATATTATATTAATTATTATATTTTATATAATTTTATATATTTTTTTAATTTATTATTTTTATAGTAATTATATTATATTACATCACATTATTTTATTTTTTACCCTTGTAAAGCAGTAATATTAATTGTATTGTCCGACTGATCATGATCTTCTCATCTGATTAGATATAATAATAGTAATATACACACATGGATAATATAACACTATTAACTCTATTTCACATGTTAGGGGGGAAACAAAAAACACAATTTCTCTAGTCAAGTAGTTTCGATATTTGTACTGGGAAACAAAAATGTTGATGAAGAATTGTTCTATGGAAGAATTTTTGAAGGAAGTGTGTGTGAGATTGTGGCCAAGACTGGTACTGCAGTCACTTTCAGATGACTGTAGAGCGGTGTCTCCCCCTCCCCCTGACTCGAGGTTGCCAGATTGGCTGCAGGATCAGCTGAACGTTTGTAGATCTGCAGCTGTGGGAACTAGAGCAGATCTGGCAACCCCAAACACTACTGACTTCGTGATTGGTCGATTGGTGGAGGGAGGAGCTTCAGGCCAAAATACAACATGACATCATCAACATCAGCTGAGGGCTGCAACAACAACTTTGTAATGACAATATCCTGCCGGACTACTGTTGGCAGTGATAGAAGAGTTTGATTTTAACATGATTTATTAACTGAAAGGTTCTTTAGATGATTCAATTGTTCCTCACAGCAGAACTGAAAGGTTCTTTAGATGATTCAAATGTTTCTCACACCAGAACTGAAAGGTTCTTTAGATGATTCAATTGTTCCTAACACCAGAACTGAAAGGTTCTTTAGATGATTCAAATGTTCCTCACACCAGAACTGAAAGGATCTTTAGATGATTCAATTGTTCCTCACAC